>NC_057934.1:71027331-71068316 GCF_018555375.3 Anguilla rostrata
TGACTCTGTGTTCCCTCCTGCAGTTACACAGTGAGCGTTACAGACCTGTCTGAGCTGCACGTGATTGGGTATGAGCCGGAGAGGGACCTCATCCCTCTGGTCCTGTCCAACTGCCAGTACAGCCTGGAACGCGGCCAGGAGACCCTGTCCCAGTACGACCTCCCCAAAATCCAGCAGCTGATCCTGAGCCGGATCCTGCAGGGGAAGCCTCTCATCGCCCTGTCTGTGAGTTCCAGAGACTCGACTCACACACTGACCCCAGATCAGCCTTTCACAAGCTTAAGTGCGAGCGAGGAGAGACGCGCACCTAGGCCTTGCACCTTTAGCCCCGATGGATCTTTTGCCCGCTTATGACGTCCAGAACAGGCCCCTTGCAGGATTATTGACACCCAATCAGAGTCACAGGGGCAGTGTGGGTGGACAGGGTTGGGTGGTGGGTGGGGCTGTGAGGGTGCGAGGGACTGTGAGGGTGGGAGGGGCTGTGAGGGTGGGCGGGGCAGTGTGGGTGGGAGGGGCTGTGAGGGTGGGTGGGCAGTGTGGGTGGTGGGGGCTGTGTGGGTGAGTGGGGCAGTGTGGGTGGGAGGGGCTGCGAGGGTGGGCGGGGCAGTGTAAGTGGGAGGGGCTGTGAGAGTGGGCGGGGCAGTGTGAGTGGGAGGGGCTGTGAGAGTGGGCGGGGCAGTGTAGGTGGGAGGTAGGTAGGTCGGCAGGAGAAGCAGACATACAGACCTGCTGGAATGTGTTCCAGGCTGCAGTGGACAGGCAGCGGCCCCTGGGACTCATCCGCCATTTTCATTACATTGCAGGGAATTCCCACGCTGTTCAGCCGGCAAAGCCGCCATTACGAACGCGTTTTCACGGACGTGAAGGCCAAGGTTGGGCAGGTCAGTGACTGTGTCCGTTTCCCCACCTGTGTGTCAGTACTGCACGTGCATTACATACTGCCACTCCACCTGTGTAAGTACTGCACATGCAGTACATACTGCCACTCCAACTATGTGTCAGTACTGCACGTGCAGTACATACTGCCCACTCTACCTGTGTATCAGTACTGCACGTGCAGTACATACTGCGCACTCCACCTGTGTAAGTACTGCACATGCAGTACATACTGCCCACTCCTCCTGTGTGTCAGTACTGCACATGCAGTACATAAAGCCCACTCCAACTATGTGTCAGTACTGCACATGCAGTACATAAGGCCCACTCCACCTGTGTGTCAGTACTGCACATGCAGTACATACTGCCCACTCCACCTGTGTCAGTACTGCACATGCAGTACATAAGGCCCACTCCACCTGTGTGTCAGTACTGCACATGCAGTACATACTGCCCACTCCACCTGTGTCAGTACTGCACATGCAGTACATACTGCCCACTCCACCTGTGTGTCAGTACTGCACATGCAGTACATACTGCCCACTCCACTTGTGTCAGTACTGCACATGCAGTACATAAAGCCCACTCCACCTGTGTGTCAGTACTGCACATGCAGTACATACTGCCCACTCCACCAGTGTCAGTACTGCACATGCAGTACATAAAGCCCACTCCACCTGTGTGTCAGTACTGCACATGCAGTACATAAAGCCCACTCCACCTGTGTGTCAGTACTGCACATGCAGTACATAAAGCCCACTCCACCTGTGTGTCAGTATTGCACATGCAGTGCATGTGATTTTGATTGCATAAATGTGATTGCATACATATAAATTTATATAGTAATATATTTATTATATAAATTTCAGGTTTAGGATTTTTTTAGAATTTAGGAAAAAACCACAGATTTTATACGTTTCCCTACACAACTACACTCACATGCAGCCCACTGCCTCCTCTTCTGTTAGTAACTGTTTGTCTGTACGTAGAACTGTATATTGTAGCTGCTGTGAATGTAAAGTCTGTGCCTGGGGATGAGTGCTGGGGTTGACCTGCGGTGCCCTTTGACCTTTGACCCTTGGTTCCCAGGAGCCCTTGCCGGCCCTGAAGGCGGCGTCTCTGGCTGGTCAGCTGCAGACGCACAGCGACGTGTGCGACACGCTGGGCGTGGTGGAGCTGGTGCTGGACTTCCTGTCTGCCGCCGGGGGCCACGCCCACATGGAGCTGGTCTCGTACCTGGAGGACGTCCTGCGGATGGAGCGGCTGGCCCCCCATGTCCTCAAGGTCAGCCCCCATGTTGGGGCCCCGCCCACTTTGGGGCCACACCCACAGACCTCCAGCTTTGTTTGTCTTTGATAGTGCTGTGATTAGACTGTGCTGATATGACCATGGTCTGTATTTAGATTGTGCTGATTAGGCAGTGCTGTGGGTAGACTGTGCTGATATGACTGTTGTCTGTAATTCGACTGTACTGATATAACTGGTCTGTAATCTGACTGTGCTGATATAACTGTGGTCTGTAATTGGACGGTGCTGATATAACTGTGGTCTGTAATTAGACTGCTGATTAAACTGTGGTCTGTAATTAGACTGTGCTGGTAGAACTGTGGTCTGTAATTAGACTGTGCTGGTAGAACTGTGGTCTGTTATTAGACTGTGCTGGTATAACTGTTCTGTAATTAGACTGTGCTGGTAGAACTGTGGTCTGTAATTAGACTGTGCTGGTATAACTGTTCTGTAATTAGACTGTGCTGGTAGAACTGTGGTCTGTAATTAGACTGTGCTAGTATAACTGTGGTCTGTAATTAGACTGTGCTGGTAGAATTGTGGTCTGTATTTAGACTGTGCTGGTATAACTGTGGTCTGTAATTAGACTGTGCTGGTAGAACTGTGGTCTGTAATTATACTGTGCTGATATAACTGTGCCCTGTGCTCTGCAGGCCCTGAGTAGGTGCAGTCTGAAGCACTGTGTGGCTCTGTGGCAGTTCCTCTCCTCACTCCGATCAGAGAGCATGCTGCGCCTAAAGAGGGTAAACTTACCTTAACCACACACTTACATATACACCTTCTACACCTCACACTTAACCTTATACACCTTCCACACCTCACACTTAACCTTATACACCTTCCACACCTCACACTTAACCTTATACACCTTCCACACCACACACTTACATATACACCTTCAACACCACACACTTACATATACACCTTCAACACCACACACTTACATATACACCTTCAACACCACACACTTAACCACACACTTACATATACACCTTCTACACCACACACTTAACCACACATTTACATATACACCTTCTACACCACACACTTACATATACACCTTCTACACCACACACTTAACCACACACTTACATATACACCTTCTACACCACACACTTAACCTTATACACCTTCTACACCACACACTTACATATACACCTTCTACACCACACACTTAACCACACACTTACATATACATCTTCTACACCTCACACTTAACCTTATACACCTTCCACACCACACACTTAACCATATACACCTTCTACACCACACACTTAACCACACACTTACGTATACATCTTCGACACCACACACTTAACCACACACTTACATATACACCTAATACACCACACACTTACATATACACCTTCTACACCACACACTTAACCACACACTTACATATACACCTTCTACACCACACACTTAACCTTATACACCTTCTACACCACACACTTACATATACACCTTCTACACCTCACACTTAACCACACACTTACATATACACCTTCTACACCACACACTTAACCTTATACACCTTCTACACCACACACTTAACCTTATACACCTTCTACACCACATACTTAACCACACACTTTCATATACACCTTCGACACCACATACTTAACCACACACTTACATATACACCTTACACCACACACTTACCACCACTTACATACACCTTCTACCAACCTTACCACACACTTACATATACACCTTCTACACCCAACTACCACACTTACATATACACCTTCCACCACAACTTAAACACTTATACACCTCCCATACTTACCACACACTACATATACACTTTACACCCCACTTAACCACACACTTACATATACCCTTCACACCACACACTTAACACACATTTACATATACACCTTCTAACACACACTTAATATACACCTTCTACACCACAACTTAACCACACACTTACATATACACCTTCTACACCACACATACTTAACACCTCACACCACACACTACATATACACCTTCTACACCACCACTTAACCACACACTTACATATCAACTTCTACACCACCTAACCTTATACACCTTCCACACCCACTAACACATACACTAACTTACACCACACACTTACATATACACCTTCTACACCACACTTAACCACACACTTACATATACACTTCTACACCCACATAACCTATACACCTTCACACCACACACTTAACCATACACCTTCACACCACACTTAACCACACACTTTCATATACACCTCACCACACTTACATATACCCTTCTACACCACTACACTTACATATACACCTTCTACACCACACACTTAACCATATACACCTTCTACACCACCACTTACCTATACACCTTCACACACCACACACTTACTATACACCTTCTACACCACACCTTAACCACACACTACCATATACACCTCTACACACCACACACTTACATATACACCTTCACACCCACACTTAACCACCACTTACATATACACCTTCTACACCACACACTACCATATACACCTTCTACACCACACACTTACACCTTATACACCTTCTACACCACACACTTACACACCTTCTACACCTCCACTTAACCACACACTTACATATACACCTTCTACACCACACACTTAACCTATCATTACACCTCTACACCACACACTTACTATACACCTTCACACCACAACTTAACCACAACACTTTACATATACACCTTCACACCACACACTTACACACACTTACATATCACCTTCACACCACACACTTACACCACACACTATACATTAACACTTCACACACCTTAACCACACACTTACATATACACCTTCGCACACCACACACTTAACCAACACACTTACTATACACCACCTTACACTAACCAATACACCTTCTACACCACACACTTAACATATACACCTTCCACACTCTTACCACACACTTACAATACACCTTCACACCTACACACTTACATATACACCTTCTACCACACACACTTAACCATTATACATCCTTCTACACCACACACTTACTACACCTTCACACCACACACTTACCACACACTTACATAACACCTTCTACACACATTACTAACCTTTACCACACACTTACATATACACCTTCACACCACCTTACACAACATTACACTCCACCACACACTTAACCTATACACCTTCAACCACCACTACACACTTACATATACACCTTCTACACCACACACTTACATATACACCTTCGACACCTCACACTTAACCACACACTTACATATACACCTTCGACACCTCACACTTAACCACACACTTACATATACACCTTCGACACCACACACTTAACCACACACTTACATATACACCTTCACACCACACACTTAACCACACACTTACTTAACACTCACACCTTCACACTTAACCACACATTACATATACACCTTCCACCTCACACTTACCACACTTACATAACCTTCCACACACTTACTAACCCTCACACCACATAACACCTTAACACCTATCACACTAAATACACTTCCACCCACACTTACACCACAACTATTTACACTTCTACACCACACCTTAACATACACCTTCCACACCACACACTTAACCATACACCTTCAACCACACTTAAACACACTTACATACACCTCACCACACTAACTTATACACCTTCCACACCACACACTTAACCATATACACCTTCCACACCACACACTTAACCACACACTTACATATACACCTTCCACACCACACACTTAACCATATACACCTTCCACACCACACACTTAACCATATACACCTTCCACACCACACACTTAACCATATACACCTTCCACACCACACACTTAACCATATACACCTTCCACACCACACACTTAACCACACACTTAACCATATACACCTTCCACACCACACACTTAACCTTATACACCCTCCACACCACACACTTAACCACACACTTAACCTTATACACCCTCCACACCCCACACTTAACCGCACACTTAACCATATACACCTTCTGAACCAAACACTTAACCACACACACCTTTCAAACCAATCCACATACATAACCAACCTAACCCACACCACCACACTGACACCACACTAACCATTCACTTCCACTACTAACACACCTTTCACCAATCTAACCATGCTCAACACTGCCCCACCAAACCTCACTACCACCTCACTGCTCCTTTCTGCAACTGCCCCTCCTCACTCTCTTGTTTCTCTTCATTCTCTCTCCATTCTCATTCTTTCATTCTCATCATCGTTCTCTTTGTCTGTCTGTCTGTCTCTATCTCCCTGTCCCTCTCTGTCTCTCCCCCTCTCTCTCTCTTCCCACACCCTCTCTCTCTCTCTCTCTCTCTCCCCCCTCTCTCTCTCTTCCCCCATCCTCTCTCTCTCTCTCTCTTTCTCTTTCTTTCTCTCCCCCCCCAGGACCCATTTGTGGGGATTGGGGATCAGTACAGGAAGCCCCTGGATGAGGAGGCCCGCAGGCTGCTGATGGGCTTCTGCAGCAGGGGAAGTGTGCAGGCCGTCCGGCTGGAGATGCACCAGTTCCTGCTGCTACACCTGAACACCAACCGTGACCCTGAGCTGTACAGGCCAGACTGGGGGTGAGGTTACAGGGCTGGACTGGGGGTGGAGTTACAGGGCTGGACTGGGGGTGGGGTTACAGGATTGGACTGGGGGTGGGGTTACAGGGCTGTACTGGGGTGAGGTTACAGGCCAGACTGGGTGAGGTTACAGGGCTGGACTGGGGGTGGGGTTACAGGCCAGACTGGGGATGAGGTTACAGGACTGGACTGGGGGTGAGGTTACAGGCGGACTGGTGGTACAGCTGTACTGGGGTGAGGTTACAGGGCTGTACTGGGGGTGAGGTTACAGGGCTGGACTGGGGGTGAGGTTACAGGACTGGGTGAGGGTGAGGTTACAGGGCTGTACTGGGGGTGAGGTTACAGGGCTGTACTGGGGGTGGGGTTACAGGGCTGTACTGGGGGTGAGGTTACAGGGCTGTACTGGGGTGAGGTTACAGGCCAGACTGGGGGTGAGGTTATAGGACTGTACTGGGGGTGGGGTTACAGGGCTGGACTGGGGGTGAGGTTACAGGGCTGGACTGGGGGTGAGGTTACAGGACTGGACTGGGGGTGAGGTTACAGGGCTGGACTGGGGGTGAGGTTACAGGACTGGACTGGGGGTGAGGTTACAGGGCTGTACTGGGGGTGAGGTTACAGGACTGTACTGGGGGTGGAGTTACAGGGCTGGACTGGTGAGGGTGAGGTTACAGGACTGGACTGGGGGTGAGGTTACAGGCCAGACTGGGGGTGAGGTTACAGGACTGGACTGACTGAGGGTGAGGTTACAGGGCTGTACTGGGGGTGGGGTTACATGGCTGTACTGGGGGTGAAGTTACAGGACTGGACTAGGGGTGAGGTTACAGGGCTGTACTGGGGGTGAAGTTACAGGACTGTACTGGGGGTGAGGTTACTGGGGGTGAGGTTACAGGCCAGACTGGGGGTGAGGTTATAGGACTGGACTGACTGAGGGTGAGGTTACAGGGCTCGGAGGGTAATGTATTACATTATTACACCTTTATATATTATAATATATTATCAGGTCTTGTAACTAGATAATATTATGCAATATGTAACTTAATGATACGTAATGTTTAATAAAGTACTGTAATGTACTATAACGTAATGTAATATAATTTATTGCAATGTATTATAATGTAATGTATTATAATGTAATGTAATATAATATATTTTAAAGTAAGGTACAGTACTCTAACGTAATGTAGTGTAATATACTGTAATGTCATGCTTTGCAGTGTTGGCAGTGGTTTAATTTCCTCTCTCTCTGTTCAGTCTGAAGGAGACGCTGCAGTCATATGTGGAGCGCAAGGACCTGGACCTCCCGCCTGACGTGGAGGAGCTGTTTCCCGCGGAGATCCGCCTCTCTCAGGCCGTCGCTGCCTGGAAGTTCACTGTGGCCTTTAAACAGGGGCGGAGCCTGAGGTAGCCAATCTGGAGCCTCTCAGTTTTAAGGCCAACGGTCAGAGCCTTACTGTGATTGGCAGAGCAGCCTGTCACTCAAAACATAGCCCTTCAGGTTTTCCCTTTAACTGGGAGTCAGGTGTGAATACATGTGGCCAATCGGTAGCGCTAATTGTTCAGTGAATTACCTGGGAGGGAAAAGAAAATTTGGATTCCATTTAGTATAGTATTGTGTGTTTTCTTTCTGTCTGTTATGTATTTCTACAAGTCCAAACTGGTGAGCTTGGGCTTCCTCCTTATCCTTCTCCTGCTATTCTGCCAGGGAGGAGCCGGCTATGCTGCCCAGGACTCTGAAAGCAACTGATAGATAAATACTAAACAATTATTTCAGATTTAAAGCTTGTTTAGACGGTCATCAGGTGCTTCTTCAGTATTCATGTTATATGACTAGACAAAGGCAATCACTTATGTAATTAAATCTTACTATAAGCGTATGTATTAAACATGTACCAATCAAATATATATCTGGCTCTGGGAGTCTTTCTCTGACCAAGCTAAGCTTGGTTGGCAATTGGACAACTGGCAGATTATATAAAGCCAGTTGTGAGAAACCTTGGAGTGATTTATGACACAATCTAAGCTTTGCTCATCACATGAAAAAAATATAATAATAATACTTTTTTTATGAACTGATAAACTCACAAACATTGCCAAAGTTAGAGCAGTTTTATCTTTTGAGGATGCAGAGAACATTACACATGCTTTTGTTTTTATCATGCCAGGACTATGTTAATGCTGTGTTTACATGCATGAACCACCAATTCTCTTTTATAAGCTTACACTTCACAGGTGTGTCTCGCTTAAAGTATAATCTTCTCCCCCTCCCTTTCATCCTTTGGTTCAGCACAACACATCTTTTAAAGGAGGGGTGAGAGGTACATTTGTAATTTTCCGTTTACTGTTTCTTATTGCTGTGGCTAAGCATCATTTTTCTATCACATGCGCCATCCTGCCAAGTTACAGCGTGATGGGGCGGCATGCCCCATACCTAAAAAATTTTTTTTTAAAAAAGAACACGTATGTATGTATCACACAAGCGTGTGTATTTATCACACAAGCGTAGTGTATATATATATCATACAAGCGTGGTGTATGTATCATACAAGCGTGGTGTATATATCACACAAGCGTGTGTATACTGCACTTGCTCACATGCAGCAGGCCAGACGCTCCACCTCCTTTGGGACCAAAACGCACGAAAGCACACAGAAACAGGAACGCACAAACGCACAGTTTGGAGTTAGCAGTGTGAGGCCTGAGGTCTGACCCACAGGACCGCAGCTCAGCTGGAACGGCCCTTCCTCGTCTGTGTGACGGGTCGGTGGATCCAGTTCGAATGCAGCTCTGTGCTCCAGCGGTTCCCGCCTGTGGTCTTCCCCCCACGTTCCACGCGTATCACACTTACCCAGCTTTACCACAGGAGGGCTGTGTCTGTCTCTCCGCTGTGGTATTGACGCCTCCTTCTAAACGATTGCTAAATTGTAGGACTGGTACTACCTCGCAGGATATTGCACAAAGCTTCACAAAACAGAAGTTCAGCACAGTTTTCAAGTGCGTTTGGCCTCTTTATGCCTAAATGATTCAAATAAATCATCTGCCCTGGATTAGACAGGTCTGGCTGAGCTACCCTGGATTTTGATAAAATAAATCCCCTGGGCTTGATTAGTCAGGTCTGGCTGAGTTACCCTAGGTTTTGATAAATCATCTGGGCTGGATTAGTCAGGTCTGGCTGAGTTACCCTCGGTTTAGTCCTTTCATAGATAAGGGCGTTGGAAGAGAATTTGTACTAAAGAAATGAAAGTGAAAGTAGAATTAATTTCAGCTCATTTACTGACATATTCGTATTTCTGTTCACGCACATTTGTACCTTTCATTCAAATAATAAACACCTCAGTTATTTTCGGGACTAGAACTGTTCTTAAACTAATTTAACTAGATTGATGAAACAGCATTTGAAATATATTTTAAGAGAATTCTGATGTTTTAAAAAAGAACATTTTGTGTTATGCAAATGTACACATTTATCAGCAAAAAAATAAATGAAAATGTTTTCAGATAAGACCAACAGCCATTATCTCACAATCCGATTCACCCCACAATCAAGCTTAATTAAAAACAGTTAAAATGAGCTTTCGCACTTGCTAGTTGCCAGATATGGCAGTTGGTCTGCACCAGGGGTGTCCAGTCTTAACTGAAAAGGGCCGGTGTGGGTGCAGGTGGTTGTTTAAGCCCAGCACTACAACACCTGATTCAACTGATTTACTAATCATGGCTGCGTTTCCAAGTTTCGATGTACCTTAACGTTTTACGAAGGTTCTTAAGCTATACCTTCTTAAGGGAAACCGCTTTTTTACGAGTGTTTCCCAGACTATACCTTAAGACAACTCTTAAGGTACAACTTAAAGGTACATCGTAAGTTGGAGCTGGCCTTCACTGAGGTGCTGAAAAGTTTATCAATTGATGCCAAGCGAATCGATTGTCTCACTTGTAAAGGCTTGTGAATAACGTTTTAATATAACAACTGTTGTCATAATCATTTTACATCAATCTAATATTGCAGAAGAGGAAGCAATGCCTACTACAGACCATCTGCTAATCTCTTTAAGACTCCGTTAAGACGAGACGTTGTGATAGTTTCAATAAATACGTACATATAGGCTACAAAGGATAAAATTTAAAAAAGCATCAATCGGGACATATAAGCCATAGTCTGGGACTTCGTGGAAGCCCAGGGAAAAGGATATAGGCTACATATGGGTGAATTATTTTGTTTTTTTGAAACAAAGGTCTAATGTTAATTTGTTTCTGTCACACAATATATAGGCAACTGTAGCAGCATATCACTGCACTGCACTGATTCCCGCGAACTTTTCTCTGCAATGCAAAAATGATCGTAGATGAAAGGCAAAAGCGCGTCTGTGGAAATTGATCATGATGAATTATATCCCGGGTGCCTTATGAATAGGTCTACCTGTTAAAGTGATTTGTTCATCCACCTTAATTTGCTGTTGGATAATCTTAAATTTAACCAAGAATATCATTATTGGGTTGTTTACCGAAAATCGTAAAACAACATGGTAAGAAAAATGTTCTGTAATGTTGATATTTACCCAGTGCTATTTTGTTTTATATAGGAGGTGTGAGCTAAAGGAAGGGGATGTAGATCATTTGGCTATGTTTGTCCATTATGAGCCACTGTACCTGTATGTGTGTTCATGGCTAGGCCAATCAACGTGTTTTAGTTCGGTCATGCAAGTAGACTCACTCAACGTTGTTTTTGCACACACAGGTTTTATATTCTTAATAAACCGGCGGTTTGTTCCAAGTCAGTGTGATCATTGACTCACACACAAACGAACTAATTTCTACAGGGAATGCAGTCATAAAAACCACATCCTAAGTTAGCGCCTATACGTATA
The DNA here is from genome assembly GCF_018555375.3 of Anguilla rostrata. Taxonomy (NCBI): domain Eukaryota; kingdom Metazoa; phylum Chordata; class Actinopteri; order Anguilliformes; family Anguillidae; genus Anguilla; species Anguilla rostrata. The sequence continues at coordinate 71,038,950 of NC_057934.1, forward strand.
AATAAAAAAAATAAAAAATAAAAAATTATTTTCACAAATTGGATTATTATCATGGATAGGCCCTATATATAATTACCATCATGATGGGGATAGACAGGTGAAACGACAACATTCTCACGACGTGTTATGCACAGACACGTTGATTGGATAATTACTTTTCGTAAAGTAAATATTAAACTCATTTTCGCATGCCGATGTGCTACTAGATGCGCACTGTAGCACAACTGTCGATTTGAAAAGCAAAATGTTGGCATAATAAGGCTGAAACCGCGGAGCGCATCACTAAGGGACAGTTTACGAGTGCCTCAGACCACCCTTTTAAAGGTATACCTTAGCTAAGGAGACGCTGGGAAACAGCTCGAGAGCTAAAGGAAGAGCTTAAGGGATACCTTACGACGCACTTAGCGCTAAGGAGACTCTGGGAAACGCAGCCCATGCTCTTAAATCTAGACCTTGATAAAATAGAATCAGGTGTCATAGTGCTGGGGTGAAACAAAAACCTGCACCCACACCGGCACTTTTTGAATAAGACTGGACGCCGCTGGGCTACACTATAAAATGGTGGGGATTTGGGGATTTTCTGCAGGGGCTTAAACAGGGGAAGTCCCTGCTTTCCCATCTACAGTGCCCAGGGTTCGAGAGGGTTTGTTGGCCTGCATGAGAGCTCTGGAATGAGTCTGAATGAAACAACTGCACAAGAACTCTAGTGCCTGGGATACTTGACAGTGTATGAGTGGTTTTCTTTATTTTTCTGACAATTGCAACCAATAATCTTGTAGCGTTTCTGAATTACTTTTGTTTTCAATTGCAACCAATATTCCTTTGTAACTTTTCTGAATTACTTTCGTTTTCAATTGTTCACAATGGATCTTTTTATTTATATAATTGTAATTTTTTTTTTTTTTTTTTACAATTTCTGACCAAAATGTTGGAGTTAATACAGCAGAACTGACTGGGGGGAAAAAACAGGATTTAATATATTTGATGTTTGGCTTAATATAAATAGTGGAAAATGTCTTATGATTTTTCAGAAATATGCTGAAATGGAGAAAAATATTTTTTGTAGAATGTTTGATTTGTTGGGATAACGAAATAAATCCAAAAATGTTGCAGTTCTTTAGGTTTCTGTTTCCTGACATGAAGCTAATGATTATATTGAGTGACGTCATAAAGTCATTTTGGACAGTGCGCCGTCTTTCACCGAGTCGAATCATTTGATTCGGTTCGACTAACTCAGTCCATTCATTTGATGGGAGCTTGCCGTTTGATTTGGCGCTGTACGTCGGACTTGCGGTCGCATCGTCTCACGTTGCGCTTTCGTCCGCTTTATTATGGGAAAATGCCTGCACCATAACACAACCGCTCTGCGTTTGATCACGCAGGATCACGGCGAGCGCAATGTGGTGATCGACCTGTAGTTGAACGGGACCGATTGAGAAATACAAAAACTTTCTTATGGTAGCTACTGCAAAAGGCTCATGGTTTGAGATGGGAATTTGAATTCGTTGTGTGATTAGGCTACATGAGATTGCATGTATAGGGATGAATCAAAATACAAGTTATCTACATATTTTATCTGTTTGGCCAATTTAAAAATCAACTTAATAGCCAGATCAGCGTGACCGAAGATAGGCTACAGCAACCCCATATTCGTCTTGGCCTTTTCAAGCATTTACGACGCACAGATAGAATAACAATGACGCTGACAAACAGAAGAACGCAGAATTGTTGACGCGGAATTTATTATTGTGAAATGAAACTTAACTTTCGATGTAACTCACGAGCTCACGTCGCGCGCACCTCACTCTGTGCGGAGACCGCGGCTATCACCGATTCAGCAACACAGTCAAACTAACTGAAGGAAAATAGACCCACGTTCACTGACGCAAGGTACGGCTCTTTATTGTGGCTTGTGGTGCTGATGGTTATTACGCTTACGACTGCTGAACCCATTCGGTCTTTCCAAACAACAATACAATTCTGAAGCGCTGGTAATTCGTGAAGCTTTATGAATTATGTATAGTAGGCCTATTTTGAAACTTAACCAACTGCCATAGCCGGCTATCGAGGTTTAAATGGTGGACGTCCTGTTAATGTTAAGGAGTTTGACTATGCACTCTCAAAAATTCAGTGATAACTTTTTACAAAACTTCTTATGCGCTCACTCGTCCCCAACGGAGAAAATATTTTGCTGAAGTCTGATCGGTTTACTTTTTCTTCCACGTAGATCATGTTGTGATGGAACACTTCAATGGGACTTGGGTGTATTTTGGGTAGACCTTGATTCATTGACTCATTTGACCCAATTTCGTTGACGGAAATCAATTTTTTTATGAATTTCATCTGGAAACTTCAATACTAAGACTTTCACTTCGACTGCGCTGGACGTTGATGTGCGTATTTGTTTTGTCTACAAACAGACGCCACTACTGTACGGTTCTTATTCTTGTTCAATAGTGTGCCCGGATATTTGTTCTTTATTTACCATTATTTAGCCATTGTTTTAGGTAACAGTTGCTATATGTTTCATTTGACCATCCCACTGATCACTGTTGCAGTCTCCAGGTGAAACGAAACTGAAAGTTGAAAGCGCAGTACCCTGTGACAGGGAGGAAGATAGTATTATGATTCGTACGTTTGTAAACTTCTTCGTCGCAGGTGAGTGGCTTCCAGCGCCGTGATCGTGCACGGAAAGACAGAAGGGGAAGAAAATGGACCGCGAGGTGATGGGTGATGCAACGCCGAAACGGCCGCAGGAGGACCCTGGCGGCAACGTTAAAAAGAAGGTAGTATCCCTTAACAACGTGCCGGAAACTGTTTCCTCTCGCGATTGATTAAAAATGACATTGCCACTGCATATAACAAAACAGGTGAAATACCCCCCCGCCCCCAAATTTTGTTTTGGCTCATACCGATGTGGATTTCATGATGTAATTAGGACATTGTATACTGATCTTTCAGGCTGGGTGTTTGTCATGGAATTAGCAGGTGCCAGATTCCTAATTTTCCCCATGTTTGTCATTTCTGTGAATTTCTTCGTTTTTAGTGCTTTTAGTGATAGCCTACGGTGTTATTTGTATGAGCTTATGCAATTTAACAATGGCCTATTGCCAAACGTGATGGGAAACGAAGTGCCACAATGTATACAGATTCCGGAATGCGTGCGCTGGGATCAGGATTCTCATCAGTGTCCGTTGTTGCAATCAGAGGTTTGATGCCTAGCGCTGCTTCTCCATTACGGTATCATCAGCGACTACAGGCACTTATCGAAGACTAAAACATCGCACTATACAGCATATTGTACCAAAACAATCTTTAATGAAATAAATGTTATTTTACGATATAAACATGTTATGCTATGAAATAAAACTGTTTTATTTTAGTAATGCAATTTGAGCATGCTCTAGTTCTACTAACATTCCATTAAAGGCAAAAAAGCATACGCTTTCTTTTCGTGATGGACTATATTACACGATTAAATGCACCAGCCCATCAATGTATTTCGCTCATAGGCTGTAGCATCTGACAACTGGCTGTTTATTTATTTATTTATTTATTTATTTATTTATTTATTTAAATTTCAAGAACTTGTTACCTTTGCTGCAGTTGTGCATGCTATTTCAATCATTTCCCATTGACTGCTGCACATGAGATCTATGAATTAATTTATGAAATTAATGTTTAAAACAATTTCAACGACTTTCTTGTGACTGCTCTGCGACTTCAGCCAATATTTTCTGTGACAAACACCCAGCATTACGGATCTGTAGTATTTTCCCCTTAAAATTAATCAGCTATGAAACGATCATTTCATAGCTGTACTTAAAAAAAATTCTTCTGGGGTGGCTTGCCCCCAGACCCCCCTAGACAGCTCTTGAGGTTTAAAGGCGCTTTGCACTAAAGGCCAAAATTTAGAAAAGCAATCATACAGAGTCTGGGTTACCGTTGAACTTGATGTTTGTGATTATGGTAAGACATTCTTATAAAGCAATTTTATAAGCAAAGTTTCGAAGGCTGTTGCATTTGTTTCAACGGCAGGAGTTTGTGCCTATGCGTTGTGCATCTCAGCTGATGATTGAGAACAAATTGTGGGGCTTTGACATGTAACTCTCACTTTTAAAACTTTCACCCGGCAGAGGAAATGGAGCAGGAAGGCGAATAAAGGAAAGCAGGAGAGAGAGATACTTCTGCAGGACAGAGAGAGATGTCTTCAGGAGAGAGAGAGATGTCTTCGGGAGAAAGAACAGTCTCTTCGGGAGAAAGAGCGATTTCTTCAGGAGCGAGAGAGATGTCTGCTGCCCAGCGCTTTCCCAGAGGCCTCTGCATGCTCAGGAGCCTCTCTGGAGGGTCAGAGGCATGAGGAAGCACCAGGGAAGGCGGAGACACCTGGCCTCGTGGGATTGGCTGGTGCTGTGGAGGAGCGGCCTGACATGCCTCAGGATGTGGACCCTTCAGTTGTGCCTTTTCCACCACCTGGCCAAACTGCGCCACCACCAGGCCAAACTGTGCCACTGCCTGGCCAAACTGTGCCACCACCTGGCCAAAATGTGCCAGCCCCTGGCCAAACTGTGCCACCACCTGGCCAAACTACACTAACACCTGGGCAAACTACACCACCACCTGGCCAAACTACACTAACACCTGGGCAAACTACACCACCACCTGGCCAAACTCTTCCAACACTTGCCCAGCCTTCTCCACCCACCCCCTCCAAAAACCAAAGTGATCTTCCACATGACTCCACCACTGCTGACCTGCAGGAGAAACGACCGTCCTGCCAAAGCCCCTCTACTGGGAGAGAGTCGACCAATCAGAGTGCAGAAAGTCTAGCGAGCACCAGCCCATCACCCAATCCTGGGGCAGAGGCGGAAAAGAGAGTGGAAACTGAGAGGCCCCCTTCCACAACCGAAGGCTCGGGAGGGGAATCAACCCCAGGACCTGGCAGGGCCGAGAGCGCAAAGCATGCTGGGATAGGTGCCTGTGACCAAAGCATCAAACACAGGAAGGACACGGCAAACTCCCAGCAGTCTGTGGCGGAGGAGGAGCGGAAGGAGGGCACCATGGGAAGGCAGACCGCCGAAGCTGCTCAGCAGCAGAGCCTGGAGTCGGCACAGGCTGGTCCTCCAGAGAGAGCGCGTGGAGTACAGGGAGAGCAGGTAGTGTTCTTACTGCCCTTAGTTTAAATAAGACTGAAAGAACTTGTGTCCTTTTTTTTTTTGGTTGGACCGCAACGACGGGGCCAGCCCACAAACGCGAATGTCTGTGACTGACTGCGTGATGAAGTTACACCATTGGACGGCCGGTCCAGCCATATACTAGGTTTTGACCTGGTCTTGTTGTATTTCACTTGGTTTTCTCCATTTGATTTCAGGAATCTGACACAAATCCAAGCACAGGGAATGCTGGGAAAAATCCCCAACGTGGCGGAGAGGTACCCGCAAGCTCCGCCCCCACAGGATCGCCTGTGGACACGCCCCCACCTGAGAACAAGGGGGCCACTGCAGATCAGTGTGATGATGAGGGCTTTCAAACAGTGTCCTCAAAGAGGAAGAAGAAAAGGATGATGCACCCACCTCAAATGTATGTCTGTCACTATGGTTACCAGGTTCAACATCCATTATCATGATGAATATATTTTTAACAAGTGTAACTTCAAAAGCCCTTCATAGAGCATAGCAAGTCTCTTTATGAGTATGGCATTATTACTTTATGAAGCATACACCTCCATTATATTGGCTTATGTCAGCATTTCCGAAAAGCAAGAAATTTACTGCTGTTGATGTGGCATGTTAAAAGTAGACCTAAATGGTCTTTTGGGGATTTAATTAAGCAATATGCATTTTAATTACATTAATTTTGGCTTTTGTGAATGGGATTCGATCATTAAAGTTTTTAACAAAATTAATTTGAACTTTTTTAAAAGGATTTTTCACACAGCATACTAGAGTGCCGTGGCACACCGATTGTGTTCTGTTTGTGAAAAATAACACTTTGCCCACAAAAAATAATGTATCTGTATTTGCTTTCATAAAGCAGAATATTCATTTGTTACTGGTTTATAAAATGTAATGGCATTCTTACAAAGGCCACCATAAAGCAGGATATTCATTTATAACAAGTTTATAAAATGGCAATGGCATGGGTACAAAGGCCCCGTGTGTACTTTATGAAGGCTGTATGAAGTGTGAGTGTTACCATGATTAATGATAGTGCTGTTGGCTGTGCTCCTTTGAGTCTGCTGATTTTTATTGCTTTATTGTTGACTTCAAAAGTCCACAGAGTCTACAGCAGGAACCTTCAACAGACAGCATCACTGTCTGCTTCCACGCCATCTTGTCCAAGGACTTCAGACTAGACCCACAGAATGATCTGGTTTTCATAATGCCAGGACCCCCTTTAGGGAATTGGAATTGGAATTATGTGATAAAAATGGAAGCTACAAAGTAAGTAAAAAGGTTTGGATAAAGAACATGTCTAAGCCACAGCACAATGTATTCAGATGTGTATTAACATTGCACTTGTAGTTAGAGGGCTGAATAAAAATATCAAGAAAAGGGTTTCTATATCCTTCTTAGACAAAATTCATCACAATTCATCTTTGTCCTTGTAGGGGTCTCTGGTCGTAATACCAAGAACCATATATTCTACTATGCTGTACTACCAGGGACATTCAATAAATATAAAATAATATTTTTGAAAATATATTCACCGCAACATGGATAAGGCTAATTGGAACAAATGGCTTCCTGGTTGAGCGCAAAATGGGGCAGAAGAACAGTATTGAAAGTCGGACCGAAGCATTGTAGCTTTTGGTCTTTTCATAGGATACGTTGACAGTAAAATATAAAATTATGCCCGCCTTTATGCTTTAAACTTTTTTTCTGCCAGCCCTCAGGAGGGTTCATAAAATGTTCACATGATCCACAATAATGTGCCTCATTACAGTGACCAACTTAGGAATTTAGCAGATGTTTTTAGCCAAAGCAACTTACAGAAGATGCATTTGGCATGGCAAGAAAACCTGTAAATGTTGAAACTTTTATTCAGCTGGGTGTACTTCTGCCCTTGAGGACTGTGTACATGATGTCAAAGCAATAGCAGCATTATTTGAACTCTTTAAAATTTGTTACTTACCCCCTTTACAGTGTTTTTGTTTGAGGGCTGCCATTTTTGTTAAAATTACATGCCATTGTGGATTTGTTCCCTTATTCTTATTCTGATTGCCTTATTGAGCGTACAGCTCATTTATACAGCTGGATACTTGACACAAGCAATTCGCATTCTTTGTTGTGCCTCACCTGGGAATTGAACATGAAAGTTACAATTCCAATATTCCATGTTATGCTACACTGCCACACTAGAAATCTGTCCCATCTGTAAATGTGAGATGAGTAAATTCCAGAAATGATTAAATATGTTGGGGTATACTGATCTAGTACGCTTTCAACGGTAACAACATAAACACACGTTACTGCGCATATGCGTTGTTTTGGCCCACACTTAACTTCCGGCAGACTTTCGCAAACAATAACAACAGAGTCCCTCTAGACTGTTTCTGATAACAAGCAAAATAAATAACAAGTAAATTACGTTAGCTAGCTAGTTAAAACTATGTCTAGCCAGTACTATTTGGGGTTACCAGTCGAAGATACTTGGCCAAACTCAAAATAATTTTGATAACGTTACACTACCAGAAAAACAAGTGACAGAAACAGTGTTGACAGTATTGCACCTTGCTGAGCATCATACATTCCTTACATAATCCATAACTATACTGGTTACATGCACATTCCTGTGTAAAAAGTGCACTCTTTTTATGATATTGCTTAAAAACGACGATTATTTACATGAGACACAAACTGGGGCTAGTGGGCAGCATGTGTTTACAGGTTATTTATTAGCATGCATTGATGGAAAATCATCGTGGCTCTTAATAGTTTGAGTCATCTTGCTAGGTTACCACAACAAAAAATGATCAGGCAATGGAACGATGTCAAGTCATTGGAAACAGGTATCATAACGTTAGTTCAAAACGTAGCTAAAGGCAAGCGTATCAACTACTAGCATTGATCTAACGTTACTGTGTATGATTTATACAATGTTATCTACGATTAGCTAGCTAGCTACAATCACTTTAGTTAGCTAATTCATAACTATTGCAGGCTTGTTACTGGTCAGCTAACTATTAGCTATCGCTTATCATGAGTTTGTTACCTGAAACGAAGTGAGTACTAGAGTGAGCAGCACCTATTATTTTTTCTGTGCCGGCAAATACGTCAGAGGTAGCCCAGCGCTAGCTTTTGGTTGCTAAGGCCGGGGACGTGTATCGGCCGCCCCATATAATGAATGGAACATGACATAAATTTGCTAGCATACTGTAGTGTCCTGTCTTGCTTATTTGAGGATAATATGAGAAAAGGTTGTCTCTATCAGAACGTCTAGGAGTCCGTACATATTCACTGTTGTAACCCAAGTCGCAGGACGCAAAATAGCCGTTAGGAAAGCAGTCTGAAATTATGAAGCAACGCCTGCGCCATTGGCTTTTATGGGTCGCGATGAGATAATTCCGTGTTGCTTGTCTTAAAAGTGACAATCTCGAAGATTTCAGTTTCGTTCTCTTTGGCGGTGCCAATGGCGAGAAGCGGTAATTGCAGGTGTGTTTTTGGACCTCACTTCCCATAGATCCAACCGGATCCAACCAGTGTCGCCTGTGTGACGTCAGTCAGTTGGCACGCCAACTGTAACACTACTATTTACTGAATAAAAAACGGTTGTTATAAAAGTAACGTTATGTACATACTCATTTGTTGTCTAACATTAGGCTAACTCAAGATGTCTTTACACTGCCGAGCCGGGTTAAAATGCCGTAGCAAACCTGGGGTAGAATTAGTGATCAATTTCTGCAAAGGTTCTTTATCCACCTTTTGCCCGGTATGAACATCTTTACACTGCAGAGAAGAATTTGCGGGATTCGCTGTGGCTCGTGCAATTATGTATCTCGTGCACAATAAGCAGTCTTTTTCGTGAATGATTGTGGTATTTTTGAAACTGCCTTGCAAAATGTTACCCCTGGTGTTTCTGGATTTGCTAGCTAAACTGTTCGAGAATAAAGCTGAGTTGGGTGTTAAATTAGCAACCAGAACAAGAAGAATAAAACAAAAACAAAGGAGATTTCATCAAAAAGGGCATAAAGGCTGAAGGAAAATATGAGGAAGCGTAATAAAATAATAACAATGCTAATCCATACTGCCGTATTCTTTTATTTAGTTTTCTCCTGCATGACGTCTTCAGAAATCAGACCCGGCTCTGCTCCACATACCCCGGCTTTATTCCGATCATTATAATATATTGATGAACTCGATGGCAATGTAAATAACGGTAACGGTAAGGCCAGTTCAGATCAATGATTCGCAACGAGGCGAAACGGTTTTAGAATGTTGCAGAGAAAATTGCAGAGGTGTGAACTGGCTAGTAGCAGAGCCGTTGCCTGCCCTGAGGTTTTAAAAGACCGTCCTTGTCAAATCGCCAAGTGCTGTTTTAGAATGATTACAATCAGACGTCTTGGAATTTTGCAAGTTGCACCCAGTATTGTTGCGAATCATTGATCTGAACTGAACTGAGCTACACTGCAACGTTGCAACAAGGTAGCATTGCATTCGAGAGACGGTTTACGAGGTCGGTACCGGTCGGTAGCGTTAGCGTTATCTAGCGTTTTTTTCTAATTGTCAGCCGACATTAGATTGTGTTAATTACATTAGCTAGCTAGCTAACGCAGCGTTACCTGATATGAGAGATGGATACTGTGCGCAACGTTGTCTAAACTAATGTTGTCTTTCTTGACATGGTCCAGTAGCTAGCGTTAGCTGTGCAAATGGCTATGTAATTTAGTAAAGTTACATTGTCATTAAATGTAATACGAAATCTACATCAACAAATAATATGATCTCTCATGTTACACAAAAACGTTTTAGGGTTCCATAACTCCCCCAACCCCCCTTTCTCTGTTATTGTAACGCATGCAGACACCGGAAAAAACAATACGCCACTCACAGTGAGTTGAAGAGCGAGCCTGTTGCGTTAGTTCCGCCTACCCTCTTTGGCGGACCAACCACTGATGGGTGATGCAAAAACGCGTCACTAACTGTGCACCGCTTGTGATTTTTTTCCCGGGAATGTCGCCACAGACACCACGTTTTTTAATCATGAATTATGATAATAATAATAGTATAAATTAATATAAAAATAGGCTCAATCACCATTTGTGTTACCCAATGCAGCGATAGATAGTGACTTAAAATACATTTATTTTAATGAAAATCTTTGAGATTATTACTTTAAAGTTGATATAGTAAATAAGGCTGTATTAATATTACTAAATGTGTATGTATGAAGTTGATTTTAAAAAAATACAGTTTATTATGTATATTTTTACAGGACTTACATTTTAATAGGTAACGATGTCCAGTTATTTCTATATGAAGTAACATTGGGCAAGCACCAGCTATAATAATCGCAGGGATTCAAGCAATTAGCTTCACAATTCCCTAGTGGGGTTACAAAGTCAAATTATGTATTTTTACAGTTTTCGAAATGGCGTTTGTTCCTGAGGTCAGGTTACACCCCCACAGCTCAACAACCTGAGCCCAACATCAATCTGCTCATCAGTTTAACTTTCACAACACAGACCCAATAAAAAACAAACACAGAGCGGAAGTTCACTTCGGGGCAAGTGCATAACCAATGCGTGTGCGTCCGATGAAAGCGTCTATAGACTGTCTGCTAATTCAACCGAGGATTTGCACCAAATCCTAACCATCCATGTTGTTCTGTTTTTGTAGGGATTTTGGAGAACATGGTTACCTTGTGCAAGGACAACTAATGGCACCCAGAGTGATTGAGAATGTCCCTATACCCTATAAATACGTTGTGTGCAAAGAAAGCACAACTGGACAAGAAACCCATTTTGAGCACATTTACAAAGCTGGTGCAATAGGATTTGTCAACAGGTGCTTATGTGTCATGAATTCTCTTCTAACCCAGCAAGGTAAATTACTGAGCTGTCGGCTGGATTTTAGCTCTGTTCTCTCAACCTCATTCAATTGCAAATTTAAATACATCAAATTTTTATTAAATACAAAAAAAAAATGTGTAACACAGGCAAAATCATGTAAACTACAGCAAAGTTTTGACCTAAACTTGTTAAAATTTGGGAACCATTCTCCATTAGACTTCCATTATAACTTGTGCAGCTTGTTACATACTCCACATTCTTTGTCCTTAGTTAATCTTTTGTTATGTTGCCTGTGTCTCCCAGGGGAGTGGCATCAGTATGATGACATCATATGGGCTGAACCAGGGAGAGGCGTGATGACGCGCCTCAGAAGCTTTATTGGATTTAACGAGGGGAGAGATATCGCTAGAGGGCGCCACCTAGCTGGGAAGGTCATGCTGGAGATGATATTTGATCTGCTACGAAGCTGGAGCGGAGTGAACGTGGCAAACTTTTTGATTCAGCTTCATCAGTTCTGTGTAGTTTACTGCAACCCCCTTGTCTTTGAAGAAAAGCCAAAAGTGTGGGAATCTCTTGGGTACGGCCAAGTTCAGGTGAGTTTCTTTATCTCCTCAGTTAACAAACAGGATACATTTAGTAGACAGTTGTATCCCGAGCTTCTTAAGTCTATTTATACAGTTAATACATTTGTTTAATGGAGCCGGTCAGGTTAAGGGCCTTGCTCATGGTTTCAATGCCAGTACCCCACCTGCTTTACAAATCACCCGAACACTGCATCTTGCTGAAGCAATTTCAGTTGAGTACTTTATGGGTACAACAGCAGTGACCTACCTACACTTAGTTACAGTTCCCTAACCATTGCCCTACACTGCTTATTTTGTTTTATTTTATTATATTTAATTATTTATTTGACAGGGACAATACACATTGCTGACATCATGAACAACCTCCTGGGCCAGATTCATTGTACCATTTCATGATGCCTGCTGAAAATATGTATTACTATTGTATGGTGCTAGCTGGCCCTCTTACCAATGCAGTACCATGGTACGACTCCTGATGGTACTGTTATAGAGGGTATGATTTGACGTCACTTTTCCACTGGAACACACCCCCTCAGTCGGGACTGAGTGGCAAAACATGCTGCGACATGGCTGTCTTTATTATAAGAAACAGCAAAACCTGGATTAAAACAAACGATTATCTGCTTAAATTAAAGGCAGTTGGACTCGACAGTGATCCTTACAACTTACCAAAGAACCAGTGGTCCGTGGACATTCAACAAGAAATCGGAGCTATCTTTTTACAGACTGCCGAAAGCTAAAGAAAAGAGAAGCAAATGTATCGCTGCTATTCGCAGAAACAACTTGAATCCAGGCACAGAAACGTGGATTTGCGGTTGTTATTTTGTGTCAGGTATGTTGGATTTTTGGGTAAAATCATACCTTAATAATTTATATGCTTCGCTAGCTAATACGATGTAACCATCCCCCCTTTGTTTGTAGAACACAAGGCTCATCATCATGGATGTTTTTTAATAAATGCTGACAAAAACTTTACAGTTACACAGAATATAAATGAAAGATGCTAAATATTTAATTGATGAGTAATACAGTACATAACTTAAGGTATGATTTTACCCAAAAATCTAACATAGCCTACCTGACACAAAATGACAACTGCAAATCCATGTTCCGGTGCCTGGATTCCAGTTGTTTCTGCGAATTGCAGCGACCCATCTGCTTCTCTTTTCTTTAGCTTTCGGCAGTCTGTAAAAAGATAGCTCCGATTTCTTATTGAATCTATTTGTACAGTCAATCGCACAACAGCTCTTTCCCATTTTAGATGTTTTTTTGTGTCTTCGATGCATTCAAGCTGAATGCTAACGCTGTCACTCATAGTCTTTATGCCACTCAGTGGGTGTAACCGCAGCACTTTCGCCTGCGGTGACATCATGTGCATACCCTCTATACTCTCAGCTGTGTGAGGTGTGTTCTGACACTGCAGATGCAAACCTGGACTTTATTTCAGCTGTATCTGAGTAAAATGTTTCTATTAGTGATGAAACAGAAAAGTGTTATTGTGGTCCATGTTTGGCTCCTGGGCCACCAGTTATATAGGTGTGGTATTAGCGATACATTTACATAACATCTTTTGAGCATACACATCAGGATTCTTACTCTGTGCCCCGTATGTTTTTGCTACCCAGGTGAAAGGGCTTTTGAGAGAATTCCTGCTGGAGAATATCGTCCCGCAGGAAGGAGGTGGAGAGAAGACATTCCTCAGAGACCCCCTGAAAGCGGGACTCATAACCATGCTGGTTTGGCAAGAGTACCTGGAGCTGCAGAGCACTGAACATCTCTCTTACATGTGTGACCTACTGTGCCTACCACAGAAGCCCAGAGAAGATTTCCATGTGTACTGGAGAGACCTCGCCAGTGGATTCCAGGATCCACGGTGGTGCGTGCTGACTACTGCGTTCTACTAAACTGTGTAGCACAGTATGTAATCACACACATATAACTGCAATAATGGCATGATTAAATGTGTAATCGCTCATGTGCAACTCCGATAGTCATGCAACTAAGCATGCAATTGCACACGTTAACTCTGAAAACTGCATGACTAAGCATGTAATCACACACGTTTAACTCAGGTAACTGCATGGTTAAGCGTGTAATTGCATGTAATGGTAAATGGTAAATGGACTGCATTTATATAGCGCTTTTATCCAAAGCGCTTTACAATTGATGCCTCTCATTCACCAGAGCAGTTAGAGGTTAGGGGTTAGGTGTCTTGCTCAAGGACACTTCAACATGCCCAGGGCGGGGTTTGAACCGGCAACCCTCCGACTGCCAGACAATCGGTCTTACCTCCTGAGCTATATCGCCCCACGTGCACTCACATAACTGCGTGACTAAACATGAAATTGCACACGTGTAACTCTGCTAAGTATAAATGCAATGATTCATTCATTCATGACTACAGTTAATTGCATGTTACTCCCATGGTGGTGCAGTGGTTAGCACTGTTGCCTCACAAGTAGGTTCCAAGTTTGAGTCCCGGCTGGCCCGGATCCTCTCTGCTGGAGAGTGCTCCCCTGGGGAGGGTGTAGACTACCACATGCCTCCTCCGATACATGTGGAGTCGCCAGCCGCTTCTTTTCACCTGACAGCGAGAAGTTTCACTGGGAGAGCGTAATGCATGCGGAGGTTCACACTATCTTCCCCAGATCCCCTCCCTGCTGAACAGGCTCCCTGACCAACCAGTAGGAGTCGCTAATGCAACGATCAGGACTCCTACCCTCACTGGCTTTCCACCCGCGAACACTGCCAACTGTGTTCGTAGGAACATCTGACCCAAGCCAGAAATACCACTTCTGGGGATTGCTCTAAATAGTTTTTTTTATCTATTTTTTATTTTTACATTTTTTGTGTGAAACGTCGTTTTTTTGTAAACATTTTTTAAAGGCCACTTATTTTAAATAATGAATCTTTTTTCCAGGATGTTGCTTGTGTAAATGAACTGAAATTAGTTTCATGTGATATGTTCTGCCTGCTTCTCCCCAGTGGGTTAATGGTGCAGAAGAGTCTAGAGTCATTCTGTGCCTTGGCACTGAAAGAGAAAGTGGAGAAGTGGATCCTGGTGCTCCCACTCCTGCATCTGCTGAGGGGCGACTGCAAACCCTTTGAGCCTCTTTCTCCTTCCCTAACTCCCTCCATGGGGTTCAATGCCTGGGCAGGCCTGAGGGAGATCACTCCATCTGAAATGCAGCCAAACTCACAGTATACAAGGTATAAGATGCATTTCCTTTGTGTCCTTATAGGCTTCATCTCCCAGGGAGTCTGATGCATTAGCTTGGAAGTGTTCACGTTTTACAAAAATTTTAAATCAAATAAGCATTCACAGAGTACACATTGCAACTGAGCAGAATTGCTCTACACGACAAATGAGGTCACAAGGTGTGTATCACGGTCTATGATTTATGTGTGTGCATGTATGTATGTGTGCATGTGTTTGTTTGTGTCTGTGTATATGTGTGTGCTTGTGTAGGGCTCTCATGAAAGTGATGGCAGAGCACACACACCTTGTGGAGGTGGACAGGCTCCTGTCCCGCTCGTGGTTGTATCTGCTGGGGGTGGAGGCTGTGAAGGAGTTCTGTTCTTTCGTTCCTGTGGACCTCCATGACGTCGTTCAGCGGCTGTTCTTTAGGCTGCAGGTTGAATTGTCTCTCTCCAAACATGAGGTGTGTGACCTGCCCTTTCCCCACTCCTGAAAAACCACCTCTCACTCTGGCCCACTGGTCCCCACAGCCCCCCGTCTCTGTGTCTTCTGTGATTATGTCTGCTGTTGTCCTACCCCCCCCCCCCCCCCCATAGTCCTGCACTCTGTATACACTGCTTGCTATTCCTACCTCTCGTAAATTTAAAATTTAGAATAAAATTTTTTATGATTCTCCCGAGAGTAGAGCAGTCCTGCTAGCAACCAGCAGAGCTAAAGGGTCATTTGCAGTGTGCCAAAGTTTTTCGTACATAGCTATGTATTAACATGGGTTTCCAAAGTACTGTACTAAAGCAGGATTTGCTGAATATTAAGTATAGGAAGGTCATTATTGCAGCGTGTGGTTGGGAATTCCATATCAGCTGTTCCCCAGCAAGTCTCCTGCTGATCCCGAAGTTCACTGTTGGTCATATAGTGTATATTAATATGGTGTGTATAAATGGTTATGTTACAGGCAGTGCAGAAGCTGCTGGTGTATCTCAGTCAGTCAGTTAAGGAACAGAAATTCAGGTAAGAAAGATCAGATTCAACCTGACTGTTCTCTCTCATTCTTATGAAGTTTCAGTAGCACCAGCAACTTCCTACATATGAAGTAATAAATACACGGAGCCTTCTCTCTCGCTCATGTGTTTCTCACACGTTCTTTAGAGGGCGGTACTGAAACTGCTCAGGAAGTGGTGCCACTTTTGGCGAGAGCACACCACTTCTGCAGTGTCATTCATCTTTGTTTCCGATCTTTTCCAGGTGTTATGACACTGGTTATGGGAAAGATTGCTTGACTGTGTCACTAAAACTTCTGGAGAGGATTTGCCAAGCTGCCATCGAGCAACGCTTCTACAAGCTCCCCACAGCATGTGTGACGCTTGTCTCTGCTGTAGCGGACTTCACTGCCAGCGTTCATGAGAAAGTACGAATATTTTTGGGCATTCCCGTAACCCCAACTCACATTTAACTTACATTTAGGCAGCTAGCAGGAGCTTATCCAGTGCACTTCGCACACCTAACAACTCAACTAACACTACATGGCTAACATCTTATCCGACGACAATTCCCTTAGTTAACAATCCATTTTGTTTTGTGAATTCCCCATGCTCAGTGCGCTGTCCATATTAAAAATCATGTCACGTTTGTAATTGATGATACAATTTATAACCCAATATCAATGACCTCATACACAGCCATACTGGGATTAGTACACAAATGCCTAATACAGTGAAATGCTGTGCAGACATGAACGACAAAAAGTATCACAAGTTTCTTGTTTGGAGGAGTGAAGACTAGTCAATGCAATGGCACAGGTGAAATATGTAAGGCACTGACAGTAATATACCATGTGTTTTACCTACCTATTACCTACCTTTAGATCTTCTGAAGTTCTGAAGCCATGTGCTGTAAATGCTGCTGTTCTTGGTGGTGTCTGACTGAAAAATGTGGTTTTCTGTGACTTTTTCAGCACTCTGAACAGAATGAGGCTCAGCTGAATTGCAGTACCAGAGAAGAGTTAGGAGAGATGCTTCAAATGATCAGGGACTGGATGAGGAAGACCTTTGACAACAAGCTGCTCCGCACGGTCACTCAGTCTAGCACTTTCATCTCCAGATGTGAAATAGAGGTAAGGTCCTATCGCAAGCATTCTGTGATCTTCAGTGAACTGATGTAATGTAGAATTGCATTACAAGAAACATGTTAATGGGTTTTAATAAGAATTCATTTGCTACATTTTTTATTTTTTGTCACACACTAATTTGTCTTTTCTTGACCTGTGACATTTTGGGTTAATTAAAGTGTGTGTTTCAGGCTTGGAACAACATCCTCTCACTCACCTTTGGTGGAGAAGAGTTCACAGAGATTTGGAGGACTACACTTCTAAATGATTTTGAAGGCAAACTGAAGCAGGTATTTTAAAAGATTACACTCACACACACATGTATATTACATTTATATTATATTGTAGATTATGTTGTGTTTAGATTTTGGCCTTAGAGAGGGAAACAGTAAATAAGAATGTGGCCTGGCCTCCCCATCATGGTAAATGGACTGCATTTATATAGCGCTTTTATCCAAAGCGCTTTATAATTGATGCCTCTCATTCGCCAGAGCAGTTAGGGGTTAGGGGTTAGGGGTTAGGTGTCTTGCTCAAGGACACTTCAACATGCCCAGGGCGGGGTTTGAACCGGCAACCCTCCAACTGCCAGACAATCGGTCTTACCTCCTGAGCTATGTCGCCATCACAAGCATCAAAGCAAATGTGATTGGGGAAATTTGAAATTCCACTGATACCCTAATCTAGGCTGACAATCTATGGGTCTCAGCTCCTAAGAAGAGACAAACCAGATGACACAGGACACCATATTGGGGGTCGGAGACCCTACATGCCTAACATTTCCCTTTCCCATGTCCTCTTTAAGTTTGAATGCAATCTTTAGGTCGGTCAGTCCTTGCCATAAATTAGTCTGACCCCCCTTCCTTTCTTCTATACCTTAACCCGGCATCACCCGATCAGGACAAACATCCTCAAGCTATGCTGGGTAAGGTATTTAAGATTGCCACAGGAGAACGTTGTTTGTGTTGCGTTGATGTCGGAGCCTTGAAGAAGTTTTACTCTTTTTATTTTGGTGGTGGTTCCTTGGTTGTGTGCTTTTAGCTGGTTATCCTGTGGCACTTATACTGGAAGTGGGTGATACTTTGGCAAGATCTGGTTGATCCGTTTCTCTTTCTCTCTCTCTTATCCGTTTCTCTCTCTCTCTGTTTTCTGGTATTTCTAGATTAGTTGTTTAATGTTATGTCTTCTGTTGTGTAATTCAGAAGTAGTGTGCCTGCATTCAATAAAGAATGTATGTTTTCAATTCATTAATATAATTGACTGCTTCTTATTGAATTCAATTATTTAATCTGAAAACCTGATGTACAGCTTGTTTTGACTTGTTGGTTGATTCCACCAGTTTTCTGTAGACTGACCTATCAAAGAATTCGGCGATTTAATTGATCATTCTAATTTTAAACATAATTATTAAATTAAATCTAATAAAATATATTTGACATGTAGGTTAAGTGAGGGGTTCTAGCATGCAATATCACTTGGTTCAGTATTCAGTGCTGAACATTTTAACAAGGACATTGACTGTTGGAACCGCTGGATTCAGAAAAGAAACATATTCTTAATTAATCCTTGCTTGTCCGACAATATCCATATATATATGTGCATCTATATGTACATATATACATGAACAGATTAACCTTGGTTAGTGTGAATTTACGAGGGCTCCTGTGCTTACTGTGCTAATTCTGGGCCCACAGGAGCGTAGCATGGACCAGATTGAAATCTACTGCAACCAGATTGAGGAAGTGAACAGGAAGTTCCCGACTTTAAGTGCATGTTTGGAGAAATGCGCCCTGGAGGGTATTACCTCTGTCTGCCAGGTGTGTGTGTGTATGTTTGAGAGTGTATGTATATGTGTGAGTGTGTGCATGAGTGTTTGAGAGTGTGTGTGTATATGTTTGAGTGTGTGCATGTGTTTGAGAGAGAGTGTGTGTGTGTATATGTTTGAGTGTGTGTGTTCTGGGGCTGATTCAGAGGCTGTGATGTGATCCTCCCTCTGTTTGTGAGTACAGGGCAGGGAGGAGCGCTCCCTCTTTGAACGGCTGAGGCGTCATGACTTCAGGAAGTTTGGGAAACTGGTGTCCGCCCTGGTCCTGCAGGCCTGGCCCCCTGACACCAGCGAGGGCTACCTGGAGGGGGAGGAGGCAGTCCTGGAACATCTCCTCACCTGGTCTATCACTAAGAACGTCTTCCAGCTGCAAGGTGCCTTTGAGCTGTGGGTGGAGCCAGAGACCAGGCCTAGGGGTTGCTAAGACATGGCAGACAGTGTAGTCTGGACAGGAGTTAGGTCTGGAGCTTAAGGCTCATAAACACAGTGATACATGCAGGTTCATTCCCAGGCAGGCCACAAGAAACAATCAAATTCCTTCAAAGCAATTTCACTTCATTTTCCTTCACAGTCCAAGTCTGAACTGACAACATCCCCCAGTCAGTATCTACTCGGTGGTCCAGGTCTTTGTCTCTCAACTGAGATCATCCCAGTCGGAATGGTCCAGAGCTTTGTCTCTAAACTGAGATCATCCCCCAGTCAGTTCTTTTCCTTCGTTTCAGGCACAGATGGAAAGCTCACCAAAGAGCTCACCGACTGTGCCAGGGAACGAATGGCTGTTGCGACGTCCACGTTTAGCAAAGTCTCAAATAAGTTCCTCACAGGAAACATCAAGATGAGGAGTCTCAACCGGATCCTCAAGAACAAAGACGCCTTTCTGGAGCTTCTGAAAATAGGTACTCAAGTGGTTTTAAAAAAAATCCATTTAACATTTATCTAATCTAATGTTTGCTCTGTCCACAAATGCACCTGAGTCATATTTCATTACAGTAATGAAAGGAATTGTACAGGCTACTGGGGGGCTCATCCTGTTAAGATCCTGGGTATTAGACTGGGCCAATGCCAAATGTGGCGGCAGCTCCCCCTTTGGTCATTCAGGAGTCTGCAGTCTGTCCTCCTCTGACTCAGTGACTGTGCAGCTCTGCTGGTGGACTGCAGTCATAAAACGTGGTGGTTTGCAGAACTGGGGACCACAACTATGACTCAGCACTCCAAATCTGGAGATAAGATAAAGCTGCGTTAAAATAAATTATTATTAATGATTGATGCTTGTAATGTGACTTGGAGAAAACAGTAATATAAATCCTATATATCCACGGTGATATAAAGGAGGCTTTATGTTGTGACTGAAGGACATACAATTCTGCAAATGCAAGAAGATTGTCATGTCTAATAGTAAGAAATGCTGTGAATGAGTATTTAAATGTGATGTTCTTCTGTGCAGATGGTCTGTCTATGAATGAGAGGTGCAGAAACTCTGCAGCCATGATGAATAGGCTTATGAAGTTCAGGGAGGATGAAGTTAAGAGCATCTACCATGAGAGGGCGCTGTTGCACAACCTGCTGGAAGTGTGCCAGAAACTACAGGAGTACATCACCGGTGTGTGTCAGCGTGTTTGCATGTGTGTCAGCATGCATCTGTGTGTTCCTGTGTGTGCGTGTGCATGTGTGTAAATATTATAGCACTAATTGGAAAGTTTTAATGTGTTTTCTTTAGCAACATGTTGTGGTTAGGTTTAATGCTGAGTTTCAGCTCAATGTTATGTGGATTTTAGTTGATCTGGAGGACCTGGAGAGCAAACTCGGAGTGACAGTGGAGGAGAAGACACTGGACGATTTCATGGAGGTCCATCAGCTTGACAATATATCCTCTGAGAAATTAGGCGTGGTCACGTGCTTTGAGCTCCCGCCAGGCATGCGAGAGATGGCGGAGGCCCTGCACATGTTCAGGGACAGCTTCATCTTCAACATGTGCTGGAAGAACCAGGCGAAAGCGCTGTCACGCAGTGATGACATCACGGGTGAGATGGGAGCAGCACCTGTGATACGGGCCTCCCTCCATGAGATTCACAAGGAGGTTT
Source organism: Anguilla rostrata (assembly GCF_018555375.3). Lineage (NCBI taxonomy): Eukaryota > Metazoa > Chordata > Actinopteri > Anguilliformes > Anguillidae > Anguilla > Anguilla rostrata. Next base: position 71,059,751 of record NC_057934.1, read on the forward strand.
TTCAGCCCTGTTACTATAGATACAGAGAAATCTACAACAACTTGAGAAGCGGTGGGCTCACCTTACAGGAAGTGGACGACATCTTTGAGGACTACAAGGACAAATATGATGATCTGACCAATGACCTGCAGATCATGTGTGGGATTGAGTCGTCAAAGGATAAACACTGGATAGATAGGCGGGTGCAACAAATCGAACAGTACCACGAGCTCCACCTGGCACTGGAATCTGCCATGGTCATCATGGATGTCAAACAGTTACTCTGCCTTCAAGGAGACTTTCACATCGTGGACACTCTGCTTGGTGCTGTGAGTCATCATGATTTTTCAATATTTCAGTTAAAACAATCCAAAATCCTAAATTGCCTCATAGTACTTTCACAAAGCAAGAGGCTTTTGAATATTTTGTCTTCACCTCAGATTTCTTTTTGTTAATGTTTTTAAAATTTCTTTTAAATATATTTGAGGTACGAATGCTTCAGGAATGGAGGCTGTTTGGAGCTCTGTACAGTGACAGTCATTTTTTTTTCTGTTCATTCATTATATCAAACACCTTAAGTTGATTTGGTGTTTTTAGCATTAATGCTCGAGTCCCTTTGGTGAATTTTAGTAGCATTTCATGTCTTTTTTCCCATAGAATCAATGACTCATTTTCTCTTACTGATTATTTTAACATCAGTGATAAGGAACTTCATAAGGCATTACTGAACCCCCTGTTTCATACCTGTTTAGCTCTTTGATGAGTAAATATTTCTGAAGCTTTTCCTACGATGACTAACAGTCCCAACAGTATAGGTTAACAATGAAAGTACTTCAAATATTATAACTAATTTGTTTTGTGCCCATCATGATTATTACCTTTGTTATACAGTTAAATTTATTTCCTAATACAAAGTGTATTCTGTATCCAGACTGACGCAGAGTTCAAGAGAAAAACTCTGGATCGCATTGACAATGACCTGATTAAAGTGAAGAAGGAGGTGGCCATGACTGAGGAGCAGAGACTGTGTCTCCAGGAGCTCTACCTCAGGAAAAACTTCATCATGTGGTTGAAAGAGGCTCTGCAAGGTGAGAGAGAAGCAGAGAGTGTCACAGTTCCTCATGTCAGCCACTAGATGCTGCCTGTTACCCTTGTTTCCTTGTGTTTTGGTCTTTCTCTTTATTGTTATACTGGTAGTTCTAGTGTGTAATGTGTATTTAAGTTCCCTGTTTCGCATGTCCTTGCTTGGTCTTTCTGTGATCTCTGGTCTCCTGTGTATTTGTCTAGTGTTTATATTTGTTTCTCTAGTTTATTAATTTATCCTGTGTTACCTCCTGGATAGTATTTTTTTCTAGAGTCTTAAAGGAGTACCATGGTGGTTGAACGTGACACTTCCCAGTTGTCTTCAGGCAACAACAAAACAAATGTGCATAATTTTTTTATTCTTCAGTCATTTCAATGTACTTTAAAACGTATTTTTCTAAGCCTAAATTTCCCACTATAAAAATTCACCCGAACCGTCTGGGCGTGGTAATGAGAACTGTCAGTTAGCTATGATTGACAGACCGTTCCCCGTTACTATAGCTACCCCCATGATACGCGCTCTCTTTGGGAGACTGAATTTTCACAAGCTAGCTAGCTTAGTAGTATATCAAGTATCGATAGATAGCTAAGGTAAGGACGTTGACTTGTATCCAGTTACAATTTTTGCTATCTAGCTAGCCAAGTTAAGATAAAAGCACAACTATAACGTCCTCATAAAGCGAACTAGCAAGCTAACGTTATCGATAACATTGCCTTATGAAAGCAAACCTCCTAGCTAGCTAACGTTAGCTAGCTAGCTAAATGAATATAACCAGAAATAATCTAAAGGAACTCTAATTTAAGTGAACCTAACGTTATTCAAATATTTGCATTGTCTGAACAGCAGGACTGTGTGTCCTGTCAGATTTCTTTACGGGGCGTGGAAATAGGAGTGGTTACTGTATTCGTGACGTAGAAAAATGACAACTTTCTCAACCGGTTGAAAATGGGACGATGAATTTAAAACGCATATTTCTCCAAAAATACAGAACGGACATATTTAATACTTTGCTCATTGTGTTTCTTCAATGCCTCTTGTGCAAATAGCACATAAAACAGAGAAAGTGTGAAAATCACCATGGTACTCCTTTAAATACAGCTTAAAACAAAAATACATCTGAGTTCCTCTTGGGTCCCCCTCTTGATGCTTGTTACTCTTGACTCTATACATAAATATATTCTCCATACATAAATATATGAACACCATTGTGCAGTATTAACCCTTTAACACAGACAGTATACCACTATGGGTATAAACTGTATTATATTTCCTGTTGTTCATCTGTAATGTTCTATGAGGACATAAAAATATTTGAGAATGGTAACAAGGCCATTCAGCTAAGCCTGGCCATTTACACACAAACTTGAGGGTATCCAACACTGTGTCAAGCCTAGACTTGAACACCTTAAGGGTCTCTGCCTCAGCTACATGATTTGACAGAGTGTTGCACACATTAATAAATTCTGTGCAGATACTTTCTGTTACCTTTAGCTAATTTTCAGCTATGGACCCCTGCTCTGTTGGAAGAAGTCAACCTGAAAAACCTTGTTTAGTTCCTGAGTTTCCTTTTACCAAGCTGAAGAGATTAAGTATCTTTATTCTACATTTAGACTATATTTCTGGCCATGTTTGGATATGATCCAAATCTGTTTTGTCTGACTGTCCAAACACTATCTCACAGTTGAATTGTATGTATCCGTGTGTGTTCAGATGCACTGGCTGTGTCCCAATACAAAGTCAACTGCCTTAGAAGTCAGCAATTTCACTATTTTTACAATCTTTCGCCCTTTGTCCTTTGTAGGCATGTCCCAAACCGAAGTCATCAAAAAAAATGCATCCTTCTAAGGTGCCTTATTTTGCTTAAATCTGAAGGCAATGTCTGATCCATCCTTCAGCTGGAAGACTATCCCATGGGTCTTTGCGATTTCCTCAAATTTCTCACTTCCGTTAAATTAATGGCAGCTCAGACCAGCGAGGTGGTGGAAATGTGAATATACAGTGAACTCAATAATTTGTCGCAGTCACATCTAAAAGTACATTTTAATTATTTAATGCACTGGAATAATGTATTTTATGTTTTTAAGGCTCAGACAGTTTCCCCCGAACTAGCCAGCTAACTTGCTAGTAATCACATTACTTCCAGCTAGCTATCTATTTAGTTATCTGAACGTGAAACTAATTTTAGTTTTCCCTTAAATAGAGAATCAGAACAACTGTGGCTACAATGACAGAATCAGTATTTATTTGCGTTGAGTGTGTCTTAGAAAGTTAAAGCTGTCAGCTGTAACAGTAAACACTGATCTTGTGTTGGTTTTGTGAACTCTCTCAAATTTTTTGCTCGTTGAGGTTCCTTTACCATTAAGATGCTACCTTTAGAGGGAGCTGCCTTCTAAGGATGCAAGCAGCGAGGCAGCTGCCTTTGTACTGGGACATAGCCACCATGTTCTGAAATGTAGTGTTTGCCCAAAATGAAGAGTCATACAAAGGGAGAATGACATATGACATAGAAAAAGTTCTTGAATGCAAAAAAATATGATCTGTGCATCCACATCTATGCTGGTGACATCCAGAGATATGGAACTGAAACACAATGGGACACAACACACAAATGTGGTTAACTGACAAATGTAAAGAATCGTGACAGTCTAAATGTAGCCTTAAGTCTTAAACTGGAAAACAGATGTTATTCTTGCCTTGGTTGTGCAGATCTGAATGAGCTGAAGGTCTTTGTGGACCTGGCCTCCATCTCAGCCGGAGAGAATGACCTGGATGTGGATCGCGTGGCCTGTTTCCATGATGCTGTACTGGGATACTCGTCTGTGCTGTACGAGCTGAAGCCAGATGCTGGATTCCGGGCCTTCAGGAAGGCCCTTGGGAAACTGTGGAAGGCTCTCAACAATGACCGCCACCTTCCCAAGAAGCTGGTGAGAATCTCTCGGCCTTTTCCATCCCTGAGGGGAAGGTACAGTCAAGGCAAACGCCAAAAAATCTTAAACAATCTTAATTTTTGGGCCTCTACTTCAAATCTTATTTCCACTACTTTTTTTGCTAAATAAGACAGAAGGAGGCAAGACAGTTTTACTCTCTCATGATTTGCCAATTGTGTAAGACGAAATGGTATTTTCACCATATATTTTCATGCACCTGAGCAGTTCGGTAATTTTGTGACTCGCCATGCTGGGGGTGTAAACAGTCAATATTGCATGGTGCAGTGCAATTTTGGCAGCTCATTGGAATTCTCAGGTCAGTTCAGTCTGTCAACTGTACCATTTGCTATAGCACAGACCAACGTCCAGCAAATTGCTAATTTCGGAGCTTTACCATGCAATGCGCGCATGTTTCGTTGCCTATTCAAAGGAAATCAACAGTTTTTGTGGATAATTTGCTGTTCAATTTGACTTCGATATAAATCACAGAAGCAGGAAAAATATATACTTCACATTTATTGTTCATTGTCTTTTTTCTTTTTTATAATTTTAATTCCCGTGTTTATTTCCATTTTTTATTGTTTTTATACTGCATCGTGGTCCTGTATTTCGTTTTTTTCATACACCCATCTGTAACGAGAAGAATGACAATAAACAAAACTTGAACAATCTTTTCATTTTAATTGACTGTAATTAAAAGTATAGCAACCGTAATGGCACAAATTACGGATAGACTGCCTTTATAAACAGAGTTTGGTGATTAATGCAATATTTTGCAAGAATCTCTCGCTGTTCCAGTCTCTTTTTGCATAATGTAATACTGTATGCAATAAATGTTATATCAACATAAAACAAAAATGTAGAAAAGGTTTGCATTTAAGTGAAACAAGTAATAATCATTACAAATAAACATTATATCTTACTGGTGGAAATGTTAAAATCAGCTTGAACTAGTATAGCTTTGTCCAGTATTTTTCTACATAAAAGAATAATATTCGGTTGAGGGAAAAAAAACAAAAACAAAACTATTTTCTGACATGTATACTTTATTTTAAATTACTGATGATCACAGGATGTCAATGCCACTTATGGGCAAGAAGATATATAGGGGAGAACCAGCAGAATTTTCCCTTTTTACTGAATTATTTAGAAGCAATGTGATCAAAAGCTGTGAAATTACACGCCAAAAAGCATACACATATCTGCTACAATATATCACACTAGGTTTGAGGTGCTTACAAATGGTTCTTGTACAATTAAAAAAAAAAATGTTAACACACTCTGATGTTACAACTGCGAAGAATGCGTGGCAGTTAGAACAGGTAGTGAAAAATAGCTCCATAAATCGTTAATATCTGCAACATTTATGGAACAAAACACGGTTGGTTCTAAAGAGCATGCTGTGCATGTATGTTTTAACCAGCAACCAATTAGGAAGGTCATGTACGTTTTCATTTATTGGTTTTGTCGTGTTTTAAATACACTTATTTTGTCTATGTAGTCCACTCAGTAAGGAAGAGTAAAGAAACCTTTCAGCCAATCTTGATTTTCTGTAGGCTTTACATCATTTGTTGGCCAGTTACTAATCATGTGTGAGGTACAAACCATGTTTTACCTCTTTTATACCGGCCTGTTCTATGCACTACGTGACACTGATTCCAGAAAATAAAGCCCTAGAACTCTCAGTCCAGACTAAAACATTTTTTCCACTGGTTTTTTCCAGGAATGGTTGTTATGTTGTTTTAAGTGCATTTCAGACACTTAAAAATAAGACAATTTCCAGAGTTGGGTTGGGTTGTACACATTAATGTTCGAGTGCTAAAGGGTAAACCACCAAGATTGATTGCGCATGATTCATATTTGAGGACTGAATCAATACAAGCTACATGGGAAATAAGACTGGAACCAAAAAGAAGAAAAAACATCCAGACGATTAAAAAACAGTGCAAGAAAGAAAGAAAAATACTGAGAATTTTATTATTTTTTAAAAACTTTTGAAGATTTTAGTTTTTTATTCTATTTATTTTGCCTCCTGAAATGTGTTTGATCACCTGTGTTTCAGCGAGACACAGCACGTCACCTGGAGTGGCTGAAGACAGTGAAAGAGAGCCACGGCTCAGTGGAGCTGTCTTCTCTCTCCCTCGCCTCTGCCATCAACAAGAAAGGCCTCTACATTATCCGTGCGCAAAACCAGAAAAAGGTAAGGGTGCATAGTACAGTTGGAGTCAATTCAATCTGCAGGTTTAACTCCAATACTGAAGAGCTGCAGTGTCTGCAGGTTTAACTCCAGTACTGAAGAGCTGCTGTGTCTGCAGGTTTAACTCCAATACTGAAGAGCTGCAGTGTCTGCAGGTTTAACTCCAGTACTGAAGAGCTGCAGTGTCTGCAGGTTTAACTCCAGTACTGAAGAGCTGCAGTGTCTGCAGGTTTAACTCCAGTCCTGGAGGGTCAAAGTGTCTGCAGGTTTAACTCCAGTCCTGGAGGGCTGCAGTGTTTGCAGGTTTAACTCCTACTGGACTGGACTTTCAGATGCCAGGTCTACAGTCTGTCTGTCATATAAGATTGTTAGTTAAACCCTCTGGAAATGCGGATAAAGTGAATCACCTGGGATCACCTGCTTACTTGCCACTGTCACTCTGGTAGCTGACCTTGGACACGACCCTGAAGCTGGAGATCTTGGAGGGGCACACGGAGCAGTCACAGCAGCAGGAGGTGCGGGGGATGCGCTCCTACTCCCTGGAGGACCTTCAGGAGCTTCTGAACAAGCTGATGCTGATTTCAGGGAGAGGAGACCAAGGGCAGAAAGAAGAGGTTGACCACTTTTCTGAGGTATGGTTCTGGTGGGGAGAGGTGAACTACTTTCTGTAGTACAGTTCAGGTGGGGAAAGGTCAACCATTTGCTGTGGTATGGTTCTGGAAGGGAGAGGTTGACCACTTTCTGAGGTACAGTTCTGGTGGGGAGAGGTCAAATAGATTTCTGAAGTTCAGTTCTCAATGTTAGAGGTCAGTTGGTTTTTGAAATATAGTTCTCCAGGGAAGAGACCAACCACTTTCTGGAGGTTTCATCATCGTATAAGATGAGCAGCATTATCACTGGACACAAAAAACACGTGCAAATATTTGTACTGTGAAGACACAGAACTGAAACTCTCTTTCAGTAAAAAATATCAAACAAGCACGCATTACACTGCTGTCTGAGGGAAGGAGTTTGAGATATCTGTCTGCAGTCACGGAGGGTCAGCACTGACACTGGACTCATGAATCTCCTGGATTGTCTTCTGCTGCCAATCTCACACTAACTTAACATAAAGAAAAGAACTGACACAATTACTGATAGGTCACAAATGCTTGAACCCTTGCTAATATGATGTTTACATTACTCTTTTACATTTTAATGGGACAATATTTCTATTTCAAATCCTATAAAATACTATAAAATAGTGCTTGGGAAAATATATTCGCGCTTGGGAAAATATGAAATACATATTATTTTGAAAGTGACAATAAGAGAGAGAGAGAGAGAAAGGAAAGCAACCTAAATGAAACAAACATTTAAATTGTTTACCATATGAATATGAAATTCTAATAATTGTCAGGTAAATATGAACTAAAGCCCTAAAATTCAGAATCATCAATAAACATAAACAATAATGCATTGTTAAATTGTGCAGGAAAGACGAGGTTTCCAATAACACCCACAAAACAATATGCTATTTAGTGGCTTAATCGACTAAGCAGCAACTTACTATTGACACGCGCTGATCCTCTTAAGCAATAAACTGCTAATATTTAACATATGATAAGTAAATGCATTTGAGCAATTTGACTTGTGACCTGGTCATTTTGACCCATACAGGGAAAAGGAGCCTTTCTAGTGCTGGTCAAAATGACCGTCTGACTGGCGCCTTCCTAACACTATGTCAGAAAGTTTAGACAGAGGTCTTTCAAATGTAAAGCATGTTTGGTCATGTTTTCTCTCAGGTCTTCTCCAGTGTCCAGAGGATGGCACTAGCTTTTATCGAACTTCATGCTGCAGGAAACCCCCTGTTCCAGCGCTGGGAAGCTAAAATCAGCTGCCAACCAAACAGCGAGGCCAGCATTGTCATGGACTTTCACCTTGGCAGTGGCCAGGGCGTGGGCAAGGTTGTGGTGGAGGGTGACATGCTGGAGCAGCTGCCAGAACTGTGCAGGAAGATGGAGCAATATCTGTCTACCTGGAAGGACTTCATGAACGAGCAGAGGTCCATGCATTATTATCTCAACTACTACACAGCAGAGCAGGTAGTGTACCTGTGCGATCGGCTGAGCTCAGGGACGCAGACTCCAACGTTGGATGGTCAGGTGGTGACCATGCTCTCCTTCATCAGACCCGGCTGCGACGCTCAGGGTTTGAGGGAGATGCTGCGTGTGTTCTGGGGTGATTTCCATGGCAGAGATGCATTGCAGGACCAACGAGATGAGGTTGACTTTCAAACGTTTGCGGAGGAGGAGGAGATGTGGGAGGAGGAAGAGGAGGAGGTGTGGGAGGAGGAAGAGAACCCATTGGAGGAGGAAGAGCAGGGGGTGTTGGAGGAGG
>NC_057934.1:71068413-71206836 GCF_018555375.3 Anguilla rostrata
GTAGCATTAAGATTTACCTAACTGGAACTAAGGGGTGGGTGTGGCTACAGAGCCTGTGGGGGTGGGATCAGGTTTCAGCGCAACGTTTGTAAGAACTGTCTTAAAGGGGATGTATCCAACCCAACTCAGTCTTAAGTCCAAACACTTAAGAACTCAATGAGATACTAACCCATTCCAGACAGACAATATGGCACTCAGACAATGTCGTCAAAACTTTGTTTCATCTTGCTTCCATTAATTTCTTCACTTCTTTCTGCTAATTTTCTGGATCTTTTTTTTGTTGGTTGTTTGTTTGTTTGTTTTAGTCGATTGTAACTGTGCTCTGTATGTTGTGTTTTTACTCATGTTGCAGGCACAGATCTTTATCCTCTTATTGCTGAGAACCTGACCAGTGACCTGGCTGCCCAGACCTGGAGGGGAAAAGCAGAAGATAAGGAGTCAGACTTCCCTGAAGAGGGGAGTGTAGACTGTTCAGAGGGGAGTGTAGACTGTATGGAAGAGGGGAGGAGGGAAGACAGCCTGGAGGAGGGGAGGGTAGGCTGTTCAGACGGATGGGGAGTTTCCACTATTGTTGAAATAGAGATGGAGCTTAAAAGGGGCCGGGAGGTTTCATGGAACAGTACCGTAGATCATTCTAAGTGGTGTGTGACTGAGGATCAGAATAAGCCATGGACCTGTATTGCTGATTTGAACAGAGAAAAAACGCAGTACAAGAGGCCGGGGGGGGCTCTATGTATTGATAGCAGAGATTTATGGCAGACGTTCACGGATTTCATTAAGAATAAAAAAATTAAAAAAGTAGTTCAATTCTGTCACATTTCTGAAGCCAACAGTTCAACTCAAGTGGGTATTATTATAATTTTATTGATACTACTGCCATAAATACTTATCGTTTATGTACTTTATCGATACTTTTATCAGTTCTTTTTTATTTTTTTTAAGAAAAAAGACAATAAATAATAATAATAACAATTGCTTTATTCACTTGTATAACAATATTCTTTCCTCAGCAGCAACAGCAGCAATGTTTTAATTCACTATTCCAGGCTCTGTAATATCTCACCGACAAAAAACAAATGTTAAATAAATGAATAAAGTAAACAATATTCTATACAGCAGAAGACTAAAATAACAAATATAATGTAGGACCTATAAAACTGTCGTCCTGGACTGGAGTAAAAGGTAGCCGAACAGCACTTGAGAGCGTTTTTGTGCGTTTCGTTCCCTAAACATGGAGGGCATTTGGACATTCCAAATTAGGGTGGGACAGAGAGAGTGATCTGTATCTGGATGTCTTGTCGGAATAATGAAAAAATGCACGATGTATACGGGGTCAGACAGAGAATGCGGCGAGTGTATGTTGGCCACATTTCTAGGAGCAAAATAATCTGATGGTGTTAGTTTCTGAGGTTAATATCTGTGGACTTGTTTTTCTGATAACGAGCGTAACGTTGGTGAGGTTGAGACGGCCATGTCATTTTGGTTCTGCACCTTGGGTGGTGGCGCTGCAGCCGATTTGCTCAAGCAGTTAAAACACAGCACTGCTTCGTGCTTATGACGTGCTTGTGAGTGTTTCATTAGAGAGCTGGTATTACCTCCCTAACACGCGACAACCGTTTGACAAATTGCATTCAGCTTAATTTTTGTACATTTTTTTAAACCCCAGTAGAACTGTCACTGTTAGCCTGTTGTTTATGGGATATGATGAACGGGGATCTGTAACCCCTGTAGTAGCTCCACGCAAACTATTCTCCACCTTCTCTTCCCTCCTGGTAACCCAGGGTGTGTTGTTTGGGTAGCAGAGAACTTCTCTTGTGGGGATGGAGTTGTCAGTGCAGAAGCCGATGTACACAGAGACGCAGTTTGTTATGCCATTAAAGTCCTCACCATGTGGTTCATACAGGGCATTCCAGTCAGTGGCTTCCAGGGCACCACAGTGTCTCCGTGGCCTCATAAGACCATTTCCTCACTGTCCTCATTGTCACAGGTTGCTGCGGAACAACTGGCTTGTATGATGGTATGAGCAAAACTAAGTTGCGGTCTGATCTGCCAAGAGGGGGCAGGGCAGTGGAGCTGTAGGCATCTTAAACGTTTGCATACAGCAGATCCAAAGTCTTATTTTCTCTAGTTGTGCACTTGACAAATTGGTTGAAAGTGGGGAGGGTGGTGGAGAGAGAGACATGGTTTAAATCACCTGTGATTGCAATGAAGGCACACAGGTATTTTTTCTATAGTCATGCAGTCACTGAGTGAATGCTGCTTCTTGTAAGCCGAAGAACACCATCCCAAGTTTTAACTAAAAGGAGTTCAATAGCATTCTTAAAATTCATTTCACAAAGGTTCTATATAGAACCCAAATGGTTCAATGACATTGCACCCTAAGGGTTCTTTGAAAAAATAGAACCATTTAGGAACCTTTTTGGGGGCCATATATAAACATTTCTATTGAACCCTTTTTGGTTCCATATGGAACCTTTTTTTTTTTTTTACAGTGTAGGCTGTTAAGTTTTTTATGAGTTCTGTGTCAAGCTCTATTTAATTTACATCAATCAGCTGTTGCAATACATTGTATGAGCACCAGCACAAGTACTTTCACTTTCATTTACTGGTTCGTTTATTACAGTGTACAATATTATTTAAAAAGAATTAAAATAAATAAGTCTTCTTTACTTCTGCCGTTAAATTATCGCAAAACATTAGGCTACTACTGAAAAGGTACAATGTAACTTCATCCTAGTTGCTTTTATTTGGTGCGCATGCCTCCACTTTAACACGGGTGTTTTGTTGGTCTGTACTACCTTGTGGAAATGTTCTACCTGTAGTGCAAATTTATTGCCATATCTATTGCTTTTTGTGGAACTATAGGAAACCACTATCGCATATAAACTGCTACTGTAGTAGCCAATACGTCGGCAGGCCTTCGTACCTTATCAGAAAGTATTTCTAAGCTAATTACATTATTTTTTTCATTAATTAATCCAACAGTAATCTCAAAAAGTTTCTGGTCTGGGTTTCCAAGTCTTTGTAGCCAAAGATGGGCTTTTTCTTTCCATTAATCTGCCTTGACCGCGACAGAATAACAAAGCTAACAACATAAAACTACCGCTGAGGTTTTGTACATATATTATTACTAATGACAAATTGTTCATAAAATAATAGGCAGTATATCTTGTTGGCCTATTTTGCCCTGTTAAAAATCCTACCATTGGTGTTTTATATGACATGTCCTTTTTTTAATGGCTCTATAAATTACATGAAAGTGAAAAACAGCAAGATTGTTCTGCCCTATTGGTTGAAATATGTCCTCCACGAATAAGGCTCAAACAACCTAATATGTCTCGTGTTAATTCAACTCAGACAGTGTTAATTCAACACTAAACGGATAACATTTGGTCCCACATTACGGAATAGGAAGACTTAAATTAACACTGTTAGAGCCGAGTTAACACTGGACATTTTACTGTGCATCTTATAAGTATATTACACACAATGACCTGTATGTATGAATCATACATTTGTGGACGTGGCGCTAAACACGAGAAAAAATATTCAGTTGTGAGGTGTGCCTGCGCAATACCCCTCGGTATGTCAACTGATTAGGCAGGATTAAATATCAGAACACCGGCGGTGGATGAGCTAAGTTACGTGCTTGTTAGGCATCCTTGAAATGTCGTTGCTCTAGTTGTGCTCGTTCAGTGCTGCCGTGCCCATTCAAACTCAGAATTTGTATTTTTAGACTTAGACTACAGTGATTATGGAACTGACCGTACAGCCATCAGAAATCAGGTTAGATTCTCTGCTAAGGCTCTGACGTTGTGGTAAACTTAAAAAAAAAATTTAAAAAATATTTTATACTTTTGTCTGGTTAGCAATCCCAAAACTATGCGACCTGTTGCTCACTTAGACTGTTTACGATTACATATATTTGGATTCCTTGACATACACACACAGTACAGTAGCCGAACACTTCTAGTAATAAAAAAAGAAAGAAATTCACTTTCATATAGCCAAAACATACTTTTGGCAAATGCTGATTGAACTCTCCCGCCGTTCATTGGAGAAAAAGAGATGGTTATTGGAGAAAAAGAGATGGTTATTCTGCGTGTTTAACCTGAAATACGTCGTTCAAGCTCGATGCATTTATTTTAAAAGTCCGCCACAGTGTACCCAGCGAGAGGTTATAATTTTTTTTATTTATTTATTTATTTATTTATTTATTTATTTATTTATTTATTTATTTTTAAGTTTTACACCGAAATTGTCACAAAAGTTCACTCAGCTGTTTCTAGGTTATGCCCGAGACCGGGCGTAATTAAATTAGTAAACTCAAAAGTGAAAAGAATCTTAATCTGAGTTGTTTTTATTTGGTGCCCACACCTCCACGTTAAGACCGGCGGTGGGCGGGCAAAGATACTTACTTGTTTGCTATAACTGAAATGGGAAATGAAAGTGATTCACAGAATATACTCAATGCAGTTCTATACAACGCAGTTTGTTAGTGCGTCGTGAGCCTTTTTATGTGTTTAGTGTTTAGCTCTACTTAATTAACGTCAACCAATTGTTGCAATACGTCGTATGTGCGCCAGCACTAGGCTATTGAGACGCAAATAAACGGAACGGACCCTGACAAATAGGTGAGTACAACTGACAGGTAACGTGCTTGTTATTTGACAGCTTTTAACAGACATCAATTGTTTCACTATTTACTTTCTTATCTTGTTGTGCTTGTAACCTCAACCACTCATTGGTGATAGTGCGACATCCATCTATAGGCTTAACACAAACTCCTTGACGTATGTTTCAAAGCACATTGAACATTATCTCAAGGTAGAGCGTTTTAATGCTAATAGCCCTACTGTTCTTGAGGCCCCTGTCCGTATTCTTCACCTGAGTGAATGTCCGTGTTGTTCCGTCTTGTAACTTCAATGTTTGACAGCATATGCCGAGCCATACACCGTATAACAAAGTAAATAAATAAATGAAGGGACTAGCTATTCTCTGTATTGTACATGCTTTGCTGTTCCTTAAGGAAATGAAATAGGTAAGGTGCAATATTTTACTAGTATGGAAATACTCTCTCAAAATATATTTTCCACCGAAAATAATGGAAACAGTCGATAATTTCACAGTTATTGGTCATCTTTACGACATAGCTCAGGAGGTAAGACTGATTGTCTGGCAGTCGGAGGATTGCTGGTTCGAACCCTACCCTGGGCGTGTCGAAGTGTCCTTGAGCAAGACACCTAATTGCTCTGGCGAATGAGAGGCATCAATTGTAAAGCGCTTTGGATAAAAGCGCTATATAAATGCAGTCCATTTACAATATAATGTGTTCGTAGGCTGCTAAGTTTTTTTATGAGTTATGTGTCAAGCTCTATTTAATTTACGTCAATCAGTTCTTCCAATACATTGTATGAGCACCAGCACAAGTACTTTCACTTTCATTTACTGATTAGTTTATTACAGTGTACAATATTATTTCAAATTTATTAAAATAAATACGTTTTTTTGCCGTTAAATTATCACTAAACATTAGGCTACTACTGAAAAGGTACAATGTAACTTCATCCTAGTTGCTTTTATTTGGTGCGCATGCCTCCACTTTATCACGGGTGTTTTGTTGGTCTGTACTACCTTGTGGAAATGTTCTACCTGTAGTGTAAATGTATTGCCATATCTATTGCTTTTTGCGGAACTATAGGAAACCACTATCGCATATAAACTGCTACTGTAGTAGCCAATACGTCGGCAGGCCTTCGTACCTTATCAGAAAGTATTTCTAAGCTAATTACATTATTTTTTTCATTAATTAATCCAACAGTAATCTCAAAAAGTTTCTGGTCTGGGTTTCCAAGTCTTTGTAGCCAAAGATGGGCCTTTTCTTTCCATTAATCTGCCTTGACCGCGACAGAATAACAAAGCTAACAACGTAAAACTACCGCTGAGGTTTTGTACATATATTATTACTAATGACAAATTGCTCATAAAATAATAGGCAGTATATCTTGTTGGCCTATTTTGCCCTGTTAAAAATCCTACCATTGGTGTTTTATATGACATATCCTTTTTTTAATGGCTCTATAAATTACATGAAAGTGAAAAACAGCGAGATTGTTCTGCCCTATTGGTTGAAATATGTCCTCCGCGAATAAGGCTCAAACAACCTAATATGTCTCGTGTTAATTCAACTCAGACAGTGTTAATTCAACACTAAACGGATAACATTTGGTCCCACATTACGGAATAGGAAGACTTAAATTAAAACTGTTAGAGCCGAGTTAACACTGGACATTTTACTGTGCATCTTATAAGTATATTACACGCAATGACCTGTATGTATGAATCATACATTTGTGGACGTGGCGCTAAACACGAGAAAAAATATTCAGTTGTGAGGTGTGCCTGCGCAATACCCCTCGGTATGTCAACTGATTAGGCAGGATTAAATATCAGAACACCGGCGGTGGATGAGCTAAGTTACGTGCTTGTTAGGCATCCTTGAAATGTCGTTGCTCTAGTTGTGCTCGTTCAGTGCTGCCGTGCCCATTCAAACTCAGAATTTGTATTTTTAGACTTAGACTACAGTGATTATGGAACTGACCGTACAGCCATCAGAAATCAGGTTAGATTCTCTGCTAAGGCTCTGACGTTGTGGTAAACTTAAAAAAAAATTTAAAAAAATATTTTATACTTTTGTCTGGTTAGCAATCCCAAAACTATGCGACCTGTTGCTCACTTAGACTGTTTACGATTACATATATTTGGATTCCTTGACATACACACACAGTACAGTAGCCGAACACTTCTAGTAATAAAAAAAGAAAGAAATTCACTTTCATATAGCCAAAACATACTTTTGGCAATACTGATTGAACTCTCCCGCCGTTCATTGGCGAAAAAGAGATGGTTATTGGAGAAAAAGAGATGGTTATTCTGCGTGTTTAACCTGAAATACGTCGTTGAAGCTCGATGCATTTATTTTAAAAGTCCGCCACAGTGTACCCAGCGAGAGGTTATAATTTTATTTATTTATTTATTTATTTATTTATTTATTTATTTATTTATTTATTTATTTATTTATTTTTAAGTTTTACACCGAAATTGTCACAAAAGTTCACTCAGCTGTTTCTAGGTTATGCCCGAGACCGGGCGTAATTAAATTAGTAAACTCAAAAGTGAAAAGAATCTTAATCTGAGTTGTTTTTATTTGGTGCCCACACCTCCACGTTAAGACCGGCGGTGGGTGGGCAAAGATACTTACTTGTTTGCTATAACTGAAATGGGAAATGAAAGTGATTCACAGAATACACACAATGCAGTTCTATACAACGCAGTTTGTTAGTGCGTCGTGAGCCTTTTTATGTGTTTAGTGTTTAGCTCTACTTAATTAACGTCAACCAATTGTTGCAATACGTCGTATGTGCGCCAGCACTAGGCTATTGAGACGCAAATAAACGGAACGGACCCTGACAAATAGGTGAGTACAACTGACAGGTAACGTGCTTGTTATTTGACAGCTTTTAACAGACATCAATTGTTTCACTATTCACTTTCTTATCTTGTTGTGCTTGTAACCTCAACCACTCATTGGTGATAGTGCGACATCCATCTATAGGCTTAACACAAACTCCTTGACGTATGTTTCAAAGCACATTGAACATTATCTCAAGGTAGAGCGTTTTAATGCTAATAGCCCTACTGTTCTTGAGGCCCCTGTCCGTATTCTTCACCTGAGTGAATGTCCGTGTTGTTCCGTCTTGTAACTTCAATGTTTGACAGCATATGCCGAGCCATACACTGTATAACAAAGTAAATAAATAAATGAAGGGACTAGCTATTCTCTGTATTGTACATGCTTTGCTGTTCCTTAAGGAAATGAAATAGGTAAGGTGCAATATTTTACTAGTATGGAAATACTCTCTCAAAATATATTTTCCACCGAAAATAATGGAAACAGTCGATAATTTCACAGTTATTGGTCATCTTTACGACATAGCTCAGGAGGTAAGACTGATTGTCTGGCAGTCGGAGGGTTGCTGGTTCGAACCCTACCCTGGGCGTGTCGAAGTGTCTTTGAGCAAGACACCTAACTGCTCTGGCGAATGAGAGGCATCAATTGTAAAGCGCTTTGGATAAAAGCGCTATATAAATGCAGTCCATTTACAATATAATGTGTTCGTAGGCTGCTAAGTTTTTTTATGAGTTATGTGTCAAGCTCTATTTAATTTACGTCAATCAGTTCTTCCAATACATTGTATGAGCACCAGCACAAGTACTTTCACTTTCATTTACTGATTAGTTTATTACAGTGTACAATATTATTTCAAATTTATTAAAATAAATACGTTTTTTTGCCGTTAAATTATCACTAAACATTTGGCTATTACTGAAAAGGTACAATGTAACTTCATCCTAGTTGCTTTTATTTGGTGCGCATGCCTCCACTTTATCACGGGTGTTTTGTCGGTCTGTACTACCTTGTGGAAATGTTCTACCTGTAGTGTAAATGTATTGCCATATCTATTGCTTTTTGCGGAACTATAGGAAACCACTGTCGCAAATAAACTGCTACTTTAGTAGCCAATACGTCGGCAGGCCTTCGTACCTTATCAGAAAGTATTTCTAAGTTAATTACATTATTATTTTTATTAATTCATCCAACAGTAATCGCAAAAAGTTTCTGGTCTGGGTTTCCAAGTCTTTGTAGCCAAAGATGGGCTTTTTCTTTCCATTAATCTCCCTTGACCGCGACAGAATAACAAAGCTAACAACATAAAACTACCGCTGAGGTTTTGTACATATATTATTACTAATGACAAACTGCTCATAAAATAATAGGCAGTATATCTTGATGGCCTATTTTGCCCTGTTAAAAATCCTAACACTGGAGTTCTATAGGAAATATTCTTTTAAAAAAAAAAATATATATATGCCTTCATAAAACACACGAAAGTGCCAAAACAGTGAGATTGTGCTGCACAATTGGTCGAAACAGGTCCTACGCGAACAAGGCTAATACATTTTAAATTGTCCCGTGTTAATTATGCCACGGGTTGGACTACCTGTAACCAGCAGAGGGCGCCAAAGACTCCTTGTTGTTCTGGACACTGGTTAGCCTCCCTTGTTATGTTGACCCAGCCCTCTTGTTAACTAGCTCACCTGTACCTCATTGTCTCTGTCATGTGCCTTGTTTGCGTGTTTTCTCAGTGTACTTAAGCCCGGTCCTCTGTCTATGTCTTTACTAAGTCTTCATGATTCCTTGGTGTATCTCAAGTTCAATCCACTTTTGACCTCGCTGAATAGTTTGCCTGATTCGACTCGGATTGTTATCGGTAATCTCGTTTGGATTTTCCCTTGCGTGTGTTTGCTTGTTTCACGGACTGATCTGTATTTGACTCTGGCTCTGTTTTTTGGATTCAGATTTTTTTTTTTTGGATTACGAATTGGACTTGTTCTGCCTACTTGCAGCTTTTTCCCTGCTTAGGATTGTTGTCTTGTTTTTTGTTTTTCTTGCCTAGTTGCCGAGTTTTTGAATTCTTGTGTTTTTTGTGTGGAATAAAAACCAACCGAACTCCTGCTTGTGTTGCTCTGCACTTCAGTCATCTCCAGTCTCTGGTAGCTTCGTGGACTAGGTGTTTGATGATACCCATGCTGGGGACCAGGGTTCAAGCCCCAAGTCTGACAAATTCAGCTCTGACAGTGTTAATTAAACTTAAAACGGATAACATTTAGTCCCACATTACAGAGTAGGAACAAATGTTATCTGATAAGAGTTGAATTAACACTTAGTGTTGAGTTAACACGGGACATTTTACTGTCCATCTTAAAAGTATGTTGCACGCCACCATGACCTATCTTTCAGTGCAGTGGCAGAATTAATTCAGGTGTATGGCGTCTCAGAATCATACATTTGTGGACGTGACGCTATACACGGGAAAAAATATTCAATTGTAAGGTGCGCTGTGCAATACCTTTTTATTTTATTTGGTATGACAACTGCGTGCATCCTCAGGCGAATCTTCGGATCCGCATCTCCGCGAAAGGACCGTGACGTCATTATCTCCGTCTGTTGTGGAGACAGAAACAAACGCGGCTCGGTAACTTTTTCTTATAATGATTGATAACAGAAACGTAATTTGTAAACGTATATCCATCATCTTAATACCGCTCTACTTTATCTTAAGTTGAATAGCTAAACCTTAATGAATTGGTCCCACCCTCAAAATGTTCTTTTTTGACTCACTTATGTTGTTAATCACTACCTCATTTTAGGAGATTTCAGTCAGCAAATCTCTCTAGTGTTTACGATTGTACAGTTATTGTATTAGTTTTTTCTTTCTCTTTTTTTTCCTTTTTAAATTGTTATGGAGGTTGAGTTTCATTCTTTAAGTATTACGTCCTTAAATGTCAGGGGTATTCGTGTTGCAACTAAGAGGAAAGCTTTTTTTTTATTTTGTAAAAGAAGTGAAGTGGATTTAATTTTTTTTCAAGAAACAAATTCTAGTGAGGCAGATGCTAATTATTGGAAAACGCAATGGGGTAACTTGACCTATTTTAATCATGGTACAAACCATTCAGCAGGAGTCTCTATTTTTTTGCATAAGTTTAAAGGGGATATTTTAGAAAAAGTAGCTTCTACTGGTGGAAGGTGGATATCATTGGTGATTAAACGGGAGAACAGTATTTTTATTATTTGTAATTTGTATGGCTATAATTCTCATGCTCCCAATAGAATTTTATTTAGTCAAATAGCTGATAAGCTGAAAGATCTTCAAGATAAATACCCAGGTTCATATATAATATGTTGTGGGGACTTTAATGTATCCCCTGATGATTTACTAGACCGATTTTCCCCAAGAATAGCTCAGAGCAATCAAAACAGAAATTTGGTGCAACTATTATGTACAGATCTATCCTTGACTGATTCATGGCGTTTTTTAAACCCTGATAAACAGGAGTTCACCTGGAGCAATAGAAACTTATCTTCAAAATCTAGAATTGATCTATGCTTAATTTCAACTTCAGCCCTACATGTTATTAATGAGGTGTCCCACTTAGCTGCTCCCCTAACTGACCATAAACAAATAATTGTGAAATTAGGTTGTGCACAGAACTCAAGTAATCTATGTGGTTACTGGAAAATTAATATCTCCCTTTTGATTGACAAGAACTTTAATGGCGAGGTTGCATACTTGATAAAAACCATTTTTAGAGATACAGTAGATGAAGAAAACAAGAATAAATGGGATTTCTTCAAATTTAAAGTTAGATGCAGTGCAATCAGAAGAAGTAAAGAACTCAAACATGATTTCTATGAAAGAAGCAAAATTGATGGAAAAACTTAACTTTTTATTGAATAAAAAAGATATCTCTAGTGAAGAACAAGTTGTATTAAAAGATATTCAACTTAAACTGGACCAAGCATATCTGGACTTGGCTAAAGGTGCTTATGTTAGATCTCGGGCTAAATGGTTAGAGAAAGTGGAAAAAAATACCAATTATTTTTTTGCTCTTGAGAAAAGAAATCGTAAAAAGAAATTCCCTTACTGCTCTTAATATTGACGGTGCCTTATGTAAAGACCCAAAAAGAATTTCTACCTTTGCTTACAAATTTTATGAAGATCTGCATAGTTCTAAATTTAATTCTGTTGCTTGTGAGGCATTTCTTGGAAATATCCTAAGCAAAATCCGAACTATTGACGATCAGTTTAAACAATTATGCGAGGCTGACCTTACTATTGAGGAAATTAAAAATGCTTTATTTTCAATGAAAATAGACAAATCCCCGGGAATTGATGGGTTATCCATTGAGTTTTACATGCATTTTTGGGAATTTATTAAATAACCTTTATTTAACATGCATAGACAGTGTATCAGTCAAGGAGAGATGGTTCCCACAATGAGACAGGGCATTATATCTCTCATTCCTAAGCCTGAAAAGGATTCATTATTAATTGATAATTGGCATCCCATCACACTCCTATCAACAGATTACAAAGTTTTGGCTTTACTCTTTGCCAACAGATTAAGAAAAGGATTGGACTGTTTAATTGTGGAGACTCAAACTGGCTTTATGAAAAACCGTCATATTAGTAGTAATATTAGACTTATTTTAGACTTACTAGATTATAAAGAGGAGATAAATTCCAATTTAAATAAATTATAAATTTGTGGGCATTATCAATACGTTATATAAAAACATAAATAGCTCTGTCATACTTGGCTTTAACACTTCCAATAGATTTCAGATTAATAGAGGGGTACGTCAGGGATGCCCAATCTCCCCCTTTTTGTTTATTTTAATCACAGAATTATTATCAATTAATATTATTGACGAAAATACATTAGAAGGGATTTCAATTTTTGGTAGGGAAGTCAGAATTTCTCAGTTGGCAGATGACACCATCCTTTTCTTGAAAAACCAACATTATATACCTATTGCTATTAATTTAATTTAAAAATTCTCAGATGCCTCTGGTCTAAAACTAAACTTAACTAAATGTGAAATTTTATCTTTACATAATTGCAGTGAATCTGTAATGTATGACATCCCAGTGAAGGATTCTGTTAAATATCTTGGGATACATATTACGAAAATCTTGTGACTAGACAAGACTTAAATTTTTTCAGTAGAATATAAATATTATTAATATTTAATTTTTGGCTTCAAAGAGATCTTTCGATTATTGGGAGAGTCCTCCTGTCCAAGGCTGAAGGCCTATCTCATTTTGTATACCCATCCTTGTCATCATTTGTTCAGGAATCTACAGTCAGTGAAATAAATAAAACGTTTTTAGATTTCCTTTGGAAAAATAAATCAAACAAACTTAAAAAAAAAATGGTAATGTCTAACCCCAGAGAGGAAGGGGGGCTTGAATTTATAGACTTTAATGACATAGTAAACACCTTTAAAATTAATTGGTTAAGAAGATTCCTTCTAAATCCAAGTTCTATTTGGTATTTTATCCCAAACCACATTTTTAATAAAATCGGTGGTCTCTCTTTTCTTTTAAAATGCAATTATTTACCATATAAGCTACCAATCCTCCTATCCAAATTTCACCAGCAAGCCCTCCTTGCTTGGAAACTGGCCTATGTCCACAATTTCTCCCCGCACAAATCCCTCCTATGGAATAATAGTGATATTACTTGTAAAAATAAATCTCTATTTTTTCCAAAATGGCACCTGAGAAATATAAATCACACACTTAATCTTTTTGATGATTTTGGCAATGTTTTATCTTATGAAAGGTTTATGGAAACTTATAACTTTCCAATCCCCTTTAAGGAATACAATTCTGTCATACGAGCTATTCCTCCCGGGCTAACTCAGTTAATTAGAAACTACCTTTGCTGTGGTAAGATAGATAATGCAATACCAGTATTGCTGTTGGATGGTTTAGAGCTCACAGACAAAAAATGTATCATTACATTACATTACATTACATTACAGGCATTTGGCAGAAGCTCTTATCCAGAGCGACGTACAACAAAGTGTATAACCATAACCAGGAACAAGTATGACGAAACCCCTAGAGAGAAGTACCGGTCCAAGTACAGGGAACAACCGCATAGTTCAACTTGGACCCTGATGGTTAAACTGATTAACCCTAACAACGAGAACGGCAACAACGCAATCTATGGAAAAATAAAAATAAATAAAAATACAAGTAGTCGTTAAGACAGTTGATGCGCCTAAGTCACCTATGAAACAGCTGCCTAGTTACAACCCTAAGTTTAGTCATTTACAGGGGGGAAGGGAGGGATGGGGAGAGGTGCAGCCTGAAGAGGTGGGTCTTCAGTCGTCGTTTGAAATGGGTCACAGTCTCAGCTGTTCTGACCTCCACAGGGAGGTCATTCCACCATCGTGGGGCCAGAACAGACAGGAGACGTGTTCTGGTAGTGCAGGTGCGAAGAGGGGGAGGTGCTAGGCGTCCTGAGGTAGCAGAACGGAGGGATCTGGCTGGCATGTAGGGTTTGAATATCTTGTGGAGGTATGCTGGGGCTGATCCCTTGACTGCCTGGTATGCTAGGACCAATGTTTTAAATTTGATGCGAGCTATAACAGGCAGCCAGTGGAGGGTAGTGAGCAGGGGAGGTATCAACAAACATATTCGCCAAATATTTCAACAAAGGAACAAAGTGGTGCCAAGAGGTAAATTCTACTGGAGAACGTGTATTGGGGATATTTGCTGGAAAAGGGCTTGGCTTCTGGCATATAAATATTGCATTTATAATAAAACCAAGGAGACTCATATTAAACGTCTACATAAAATATATCCAACCAAGGCATTTATGGCTAAATTTACAGATATTGACAGCTTTTGTACTTTTTGCAATAAAGCTGATGAAATTCCTGTCCATCTGTTTTAAAGCTGTGAAATAACAAAGAAATTCTGGGAAGATTTAGCATCTTACTTATTTTCAAATTCTAATATTATATATTCCTTCATGTTAAAAGACATTGTTTGTTATTATGATAACAAAAATAATAAAACATTGGAATATGTAGTTAACTTCTTTATTCTTATTGCAAAATTTTTTGTTCATAAACTGAAATTCTTTAACTCCCGTCCTGCCTTGCGTCTCTTTTTGATTGAACTGGATTCACTTATATCGTCAATTAAAATACTACAGTCAAAAGTTGATAAAATATTTACAAATTTTTTTTGAAGAATCCCCTGTTGAAATGTAACTCCACAACATAAAATACGTATAGGATAGATTACTTAAGGCTTATTGTATTCAGTTTAAGACCGATTTTCACCGAAAAATACCCAGATTTTTTTTAGTCCAATAGGTTCAAAAGACACCTATTCGTTTAAACTCGTTTTCACTCGGGTTTTATGTTTTCACGCATTTAAAAAAAGTGTTTCCTCTTTACGTGAGATTAGGTAAACAGTGTCCTCTTGTGGCGAAATTTACTTTTGTCAATCCCCACCCAAGTCCTGTTCCTTATTTACTGTTGCTAATACCGCCAAGCCTTCTCTTAAGAAAGCAAGTTTCCACAAAAACCCCATTTAGAGAAACCTTCAGATATATTAACCTGTGTTGGCAG
Source organism: Anguilla rostrata (assembly GCF_018555375.3). NCBI lineage: Eukaryota > Metazoa > Chordata > Actinopteri > Anguilliformes > Anguillidae > Anguilla > Anguilla rostrata. The sequence goes on from NC_057934.1 coordinate 71,083,472, forward strand.
CTACAAATTTTATTGACCACAGACTACCCCCTTGTTAATCAAGCGACTCCTGGGTAAATTATAGTGAACTGTATTTAATTATTTTCATGGTAATCTTAAAAAACAGCCTGACCTCACAATTTGTTTTCATGAAGAAAAAATGATTTCCTACCCATATTTGCAGAGGAAATGTTATCCATTGAACAAACAAAGGAAACCAAAAATAACACTCAAATAAATAGCCTAAGTCTAGATGTGGCTATGAATTTCTAAATTATGTTAAATTTCAGTAATTCCTGGAAACACGCCCAATATTCTTTATGGACCTTCATGAAATGTTAAAAAGTGAAAATGTCCCTTGGTTGACACTGTACTGGCTGCATTGCAAATGAAATCCTGTCTTGCCTCCAGTTTAACTGCATTTGTCAAAGCAAAATTGCATAGTGCCAAGCTAAATATTTTCTGTGTCAATGAGCAAAATCCAAAAACTTACATTTATGGAAACTCTCCCCAACATATTTAGTTAGAGGTAAAAGTTTTCTCTAATAGAAACATAAGTGGATGTATGACAAGGTTGGAATTATTCAGGGCTAGATTGACACAAAGCATAAACATCACATTAGCGACGAGGATTGAAACGGAACACGTTTTGCCGTAGAAAGGTAGAGGAAAATACACCGAGTGAGTTGCTGAACTAACACACTTACAAGCTGGGAGAAAAAGCTAAAACGAAGGCTCTTTGAACATGGGCAATGTCTCCCTACCCCACTTTGATACCGAAAGTGATCCCAGCTCACTTGGACCGCGTTGGATCAAATGGGTGCAGAGGTTTGAGAATTATACCACTGCTACGAATATTACTGGAGAGCCTATATTAAAGGCATTGTTGCATTTAACCGGAGACTTTAATAGCGGAGGCAGGGAAATACGCAGACCCTAAACAGTAGCTTGTAGCGTATGTTTGCTAAGAACTGTGACTTTGACAATGTTGATAAGGAAATTATAGCCCAATTGATACAAAGCTGCTCATCAGCCAGGATGCGCAGGAAAGCTTTGAGAGGGTCTGATCTGGCTCGGAATGCCCGTCTTCATCACAGGAGAACGGTGGAGTTGTCCGAACAACAAGCGACGGGCATAGAACAAGGTACAGCTGCCGCAGTAAATGCACTGCATCAGAATACACAGAACAAACATCCAGCTACATACAAACCTGCATGGAAAGCAAAATAAAACAAGAAGTGCAGAAACTGTGGAGGTACAGTCAGGTCCATAAATATTTTGACATTGACAAAGTTATTGTTATTTTAGCACAGCATATTGGAGTTGAAATTAAATAATGAATATGAGCTCAAAGTGCAGACCTTCAGCAATAATTTGAAGGTATTTACATCCAAATTGGGTCGACGGTGTAGGATTTACAGCACTTTTTATATGTGGTCCCCCCCTTTTTAAGGGACGAAAGGTAATTGGACAATTGGCAGCTCAGCTGTTCCATGGCCAGGTGTGTGTTATTCCCTCATTATTTCATTTACAAGTAAGCAGATAAAAGGTCTAGAATTGATTTCAAGTGTGGAATTTTCATTTGGAATCTGTTGCTGTTAACTCTCAATATGAAGTCCAAAGAGCTGTCACTTGCAGTGAAGCAAGCCATCATTAGGCTTAAAAAACAAAACAAAAAAACCCTTCAGAGAGATAGCGAAAACATTAGGTGTGGCCAAATCAACTATTTGGTACATTCTTAAAAAGAAAGAATGCGCTGGTGAGCTCAGGAACACCGAAAGGCCCAGAAGGCCACAGAAAACAACTGTGGTGGATGACAGAAGAATACTTTCCCTGGTGAAGAAAAACCCCTTCACAACAATTGGCCAGATCAAGAACACCCTCCAGGAGGTAGGCGTATCTGTGTCAAAGTCAACAATCAAGAGAAGACTTCACCAGAGTAAATACAGAGGGTTTACCACAAGATGTAAACCATTGGTAAGCCTCAAAAACAGGAAGACCAGATTAGAGTTTGCCAAAAAACATCTAAAAAAGCCTGTACAGTTCTGGAACAACATCCTAACTTGTACCAGAATGATGGGAAGAGAAGAGTATGGAGAAGGGAAGGAACTGCTCATTATCCAAAGCATACCACCTCATCTGTGAAGCATGGTGGAGGTAGTGTTATGGCATGGGCATGCATGGCTGCCACTGGAACTGGTTCCCTTGTATTTATTGATGATGTGACTGCTGACAAAAGCAGCAGGATGAATTCTGAAGTGTATAGGGCTATATTATCTGCTCAGATTCAGTAATGGGCCGACAGCTCAGGAGGTAAGAGCGTTTGTCTGGCAGTCGGAGGGTTGCCGGTTCAATCCCCCACCCTGGGCGTGTTGAAGTGTCCCTGAGCAAGACACTTAACCCCTAATTGCTCCCAACGAGCTGATTGGTACCTTGCATGGCAGCCTTACACTGTTGGTGTGTGAATGAGTGTGTGTGTGAATGAGAGCGATCAATTGTAAAGCGCTTTGAATAAAAGCGCTATATAAATGCAGTCCATTAACAATTTACCAAGCCAAATGCTTCAAAACTTATTGGACAGTGCTTCACAGTGCAGATGGACAATAACTCGAAACTGCAAAAGCAACCCAAGTATTTTTTAAGGCAAAGAAGTGGAATGTTCTGCAATGGCAGAGTCAATCACCTGACCTGAATCCAATTGAATATACATTTCACTTGCTGAAGGCAAAATTGAAGGCAAAAGGCCCCAAGAAAAAGCAGGAACTGAAGACAGCTGCTGTAGCGGCCGGGCAGAGCATCAAGGGAAGAAACCCAGCGTCTGGTGATGAGTATGGGTTCAAGACTTCAGAGAGTCATTGACTGCAAAGGATTTGCATGTTCATACATTATTTTTGACAAAACCCTTAAATTAAAGCTGAAAGTCTACACTTAAGTCACATCTTGATTGTTTCATTTAAAATCCATTGTGGTGGCATACAGAGCCAAAATGATGAAAATTGTGTCACTGTACAAATACTTATGGACCTAACTGTATGTGGCTGTTAAGATAAACAAAACGGTTTCTAGGAACTACTTTTCGCCCCTGAACCACACGTCCATAACACCCCCCTGTTGTGTGGTCATTTTCTCATGAATGACTGGCTCGCACTACATTATCCCTTACATATAAAGAGTTTTTGGGAGCACTTGTCAACCCCGTCAGCTTAAACGATTGATGGAGTTGACAAAATTGAATGTTTTTCCATCTTAACCATGTCTTGTACACTGGAGTCATTTTGTTTTTTCCTCAGTTGCTAGCTGCCTCTATAACCTAAACTAAAATGCCAACATTTATTCCACAATTCTTAACTAAGATTATCATAATGGGAAGACGGTGTTGACACGTTAAAGTTGTGACTGCAGTGATATCAACATTGTTTGTTTAAAATATAAAATTGAAAACTTACCAGACCAAGTGTCCTACTGTTGCATCCACTTAGAGCAGGACGTGGAAAAGGGGTCCTCAGGGCTATAGCTGACCATGACATTTTCTGATTTATTCAGGATTATAAAAAATTCTGACGGAGTTGACAGAAAGTGAGGACGCAAATTTGATAGGCAGTTTTTTATGGAAAATATAATTTAAAGTTTATAAAACCATTCATTTCATTTGATATTTATATTTATTCATTTGTAGCATTTTTAAACACTTTTTTTGGCAGTTTGACATTGTAACCTCTTGCTGAGGACAGGTTAAGTTACATGTACATTCCGAGTACAGAGCCTGCATTTTAACACATTCTAATGAAATTATTTTTAAAATATATGAAATTAATTTTATGAGCATACACAGGTCCTTTAAATTTATTATTATTATTATTAATTTCTTGATTTTTAACGCAAAGAAGACTTTTCGATGTAGGACATGTTTTGTCCCTTATCTCAAGAATCAGTGATATACGTATAAGAGGTATGATTTATTTCTACAGAAAGAGTCCGGCACTTACACATAACAAGATGGAGAAGCCCAAACAGAAGAAAGTAGGGGCACTTCCCTCCAGCGTGTCCTAGGTCTGCCCTTGGGTCTCCTCCTCCAGAGGGAGGTGCCCAGGAGGCATCCTTATCAGATCCCCAAACCACCTCAACTGACTTCTTTCAATGCGGAGGAGCAGTGGCTCTACTTTGAGGTCCTCTTGGACAGCTGAGCTCTTCACCCTATCAAGGAGAGTAAGCCCTGCCACCCTACAGAGAAACCCCATTTCTGCTGCTTGTATTCACAATCCCACTCTTTTGGTCACCACCTATAGCTTGTTACTATAGGTGAGAGTAGGGACGAAGATCGACTGGTAAATCAAAAGCTTTGCCTTTTGGCTCAGCTCTTTCGTCACCACCACCGTCCGATACAAGGCCTGCATTACTGCGGTTGCTGCACCTAGACGGCAGTTGATCCCTGAAGCTCTTTTTCCCCTCACTCGTGAATAAGACCACAAGATACTTGAACTCCTCCACTTGGGGCAGTTGCTCCCCCCTTACTTGAAGGGGGCAAACCATCTTTTTCCAGGAGGGGACCATAGCCACAGACTTAGAAGTGCTGATCCTCATCCCGACCACATCACACTCAGCTGCAAACCGCTCTAGTATGCGTCGAGGCCAAGTACGATGAGGCCAAGATTACATTACACTACATTACAAGCATTTGGCAGACGCTCTTATCCAGAGCGACGTACAACAAAGTGTATAACCATAACCAGGAACAAGTATGACGAAAACCCTAGAGAGAAGTACCGGTCCAAGTGCAGGGAACAACCGCATCGTTCAACTTGGACCCTGAAGGTTAAACTGTTTAACACTAACACAAACGAGAACAGCAACAACGCAGTCTATGCAAAAATACAAGCAGTAGTTAAGACAGGTGCATTAACTAAGTCACTTACAAAATAGCTACCTAGTTACAACCCTAAGCTTACAGTCATTTACAGGGGGGTAGGGAGGGATGGGGAGAGGTGCAGTCTGAAGAGGTGAGTCTTCAGTCGTCGCTTGAAGTGGGTCAGTGTCTCAGCTGTTCTGACCTCCACGGGGAGGTCATTCCACCATCGTGGGGCCAGAACAGACAGGAGACGTGTTCGGGAAGCGCAGGTGCGAAGAGGGGGAGGTGCCAGGCATCCTGAGGTCGCAGAACGGAGGGGTCTGGCTGGCATGTAGGGTTTGAATATCTTGTGGAGGTATGCTGGGGCTGATCCCTTGACTGCCTGGTATGCTAGGACCAATGTTTTAAATTTGAAGATAATGATGTCACTGCAAACAGCAGAGATGTCACTCCTATGTCCCTAAACTAAAAACACTCTATACCTCGGCTGCGCCTTAAGATCCTGTCAATGAATCCCAAGAACAGGATGGGAGGCAAAGTACACCCTTGGCGAAGTCCGACACCCATTTTGAATGAGCTTGACTTAATGCCAAAAATGCGAACACAGCTTTCGCTCTGAGTATACAGGGACCGAATGGCACGCAACAGCAACCCCGGCACCCTATGCTCCCACAGCACCTCCCACAAGATTGACTATAATTGGAACACACCCTTCAGTCTTCAGCCCTGCATGGATCTGATCAACTGGTCTCTCAACGCAATTGATAGTATTTTCTCGACGAGAAGAACGGGTCAGGGAGAGCCCTCTTGCCCTGACGGAACGTTTGCAGCCGGATACACGATGGACTCCTGGAACGAGTGGAGGGTCGTGTGCCTGTCGATCCTTTCCGTTGAGGATGTTGAAGACGTTTACTTGATTGGAATTATGATAACAGGCTTTCTGCTGTTTGGAGCTGGCAGCATCCTGATTTATCGCAAAATGCCAAAGGCGTTGGCAGCACTAATTGGGAAGCTGCCCGCCATTGAGGGAACGGGCAGGGCTGTCAACACTCAGACTCAAGCGATTTGTGAGCTCAATCGCAAACTGGATGCGATTGGATCGCAAATTCGCATGACGGATACCAACTTGGAGAAGTTGTCGGTTCGGCTCACTGAAATGGGCCACTAATTCGGATGATTGGAACAACGCTGAGAGAACCACAGGACTAAAGGTAGACGAAAAATGCAGAAGTCTGCCTGAACCCAAAACAATCCTTATCCTCATCGGCTCCCCCACATCGGCCTTGGAAGGCTGATATCTCTCCACTCTCCTGGATTGTTATGCAGACAGATGCTCGGCCCTACCCCTACCTCCCTGCTCCTATGGAACTTTGTCTCTGGATCAGGACTCTTCGAGGTCGTCTCCACGGCAACAGCCGTGTCCTCGTCATCAGTATCAGACGGCAGAGACAATGTTGAGACTGTGGTGGAGATGAAGTCCATGGACTTACACACACACGCACATGAAGATAACACGCACACCACCTCCTACTCAACGCCTTCTTGGCTCCCACCCCCCCTCCCTCCCCCGTTACAGTGCAGTCTGCTGAGGGTTGATGCGATGCGCCTGAGCGGCTGCGCGCTCCCCCCAGTGTCTGTGCTGCGACACTTCCCCTCCCCGACACCCTACCCCCTACCACATGTGCAAGTCTTCGAGTTTTGTTGTAATGTTTGTAATGTTTGTAATGTTTTTATGATGTTGCTATGTGCTGAGGTTTTTCTTCGTTTCAATGAAAGGAGTGCCCTCTCGTTTCATTGAAAGGACTGTTTTTTTCCTCCTCCTTCCTCCTGTTCTCTCATTTCTCATCTAATAAGTTGGCGCCGCAGATGGCTGCCTCGGTGTGTTGACCAAAACAAATTCCTCGTATGTGCAAATGTACTTGGCAATAAAATACGATTCTGATTCTGATTCTGATTCTGATTCTGAGTCCCCCTTCTTAAAAATGGGGGCCACCACCCTGGCCTGCTACTCCAAAGGTACTGTTCCCGACTTCCACGCGACATTGAGGATTCGTGTCAGCCAAGACACACCACCAACATCCAGAGTCTTAAACATTTCTGGACAAATCTCGTCCACCCCTGGATCTCTGCCACAGAGGAGCTCTCCAACTACCCCAGTGACTTCTGCCACAGAGATAGATCCCCCAGATTGCTCCAGCTCCAAAAAGATGGGCGAGTCTGTTGGATTCAATAGTTCCTCAGAGTGTTCCTTCCACCTTCTGACAATGTCCCCAGCTGAGGTCAGAGTTTCACCATTCCTGCCAAGAATAGCCTGAACAGTGTCCCGCTTTCCCCTCCTGAGGTGCCTAATGGTTTTCCAGAACCACTTTGAGGCCGGCTGAAAGTCCTTCTCCAAAACCTCTCCAAACTCCTCCTATGCCTTGGCTTTTGCTTATGCCACTACCACAGCTTTTTTCACCTGCTGGTACCTGTCTGCTGAATCAGAGGTTCCCCATGGCAACCAGGCTCATAATGCTTATTTCTTCAGCTTGACAGCCTCACTCACTGCTGGAGTCACACGCACTGACCAGGTTTTGACCACAACCTCTTCCAGCCGCTTCCACAATAGAGGTTTTGAACAGGGTCCAATCAGAATCCATGTCCCAAACCTGCTCTGGGATATAGCAGAAACTCTTTTGGAGGTGGGAGTTAAAATTTTTCTGGACAGACTCTTCTGCCAGGTGTTTCCAGCAGAGCTTTGCTACACACTTGGGCCTACCTGGTCTGTCTGGCAACTTCCCCACCATCTAATCCAACTCACCACCAGATGGTGATCAGTTGACAGCTCTGCTCTTCTCTTCACATGTGTGTCCAAAACAAATAGCCGCAGGTCTGATGAAACAATTACAAAGTCAATCATCAACCTTTAGCCCAAGGTGTTCTGGTACCATGTACACTTATGAACATCCTTGCGTTCAAACATCATGCTCATTTTGGACAAACCATGACTAGCACAGAAGTCCAATAACATACCACCACTCAGGTTCAGATCAGAGAGGTCATTTCTCTCTGCAGTCAGTAAGTGGGGCCTTTTCCAGAACCTTTCCCACCTTCTCCAAGAAGGCCGAATACTCTGAACTGCTATTAGGTGCATAAGCCCAAATAACAGTACAAGTTTTCCACACGCAGTCGCATTGAGACGACCCTTTTGTCTACTGCAGTAAACTCCAACTAAGAGGCCACCAGCCAGGTTCTTGTGAGCATCCCCACTTCCGCTCGACATGTCTCACCCTGAACAATTCCAGAGAAGGAGAGAGACCACCCCCTATCCAGGAGTTTGGTTCCAGAGCCAGCCAACACTGTGTGTAGAGGTGAGCCCAACTATATCTAGTTGGTACCTCTTAGCCTCACACACCAACTCCGGCTCCTTCCCCATCAGTGAGGCAATGTTCCTTGTGCCAAGAATCAGTTTCCGTCATCTGGGCAGATGACACACAGATCCTCCCTGTTCTTTCCCCCTATCTGATGGGCATTGCACTGATGGGTGGTGGGCCCATATGGTTGTACCATGTAGTCTTTTCATGTTTGGGCTTGTCAAGATATGTGGGCTGCTCGGCCACCAGGCGCTCGCCTGCAGACACCACCCCCCCGGCATGGCTCCAGAGATGGGTCTCAGTAACCCTATTCCAGGCTGGGTAAATTAAGCTCTGCATTTGTTTACCATTAGTAGGGGTCAATTGGATCATACTCATCTAGGTCCTCACTCCAGACCTGTTCACCTTGGGTGGCCCTACCAGGGGACATGTAAAATCCCCAACAACATAGATTCTGGGGATCATAAAACTTCGCAAGCCCTTCCACCATGACAAGGACATGATCCAGGAAGGGTCTAAAAATATATCAATGGAAAACTTAATTAGCTTATCACAGCTAGATACATAGTAAAACAATTACATTGTACTACAATACAACAAGTGAGCATATAGAATTGGCAGCCCATTTACAAACTCTTTAGGTAAAAGAATACAATTATAATAGTGGGCTTACTTAAAGAAAAAACCACAGAAATAACACTGCATATCAAACAAATAATAAACACATGTTGAACTGCATATGAGCCACAAGGCAATTAAATACAATAGAAGTTTGCTAACAAAATCACATAATGGCTACGCCAAACCTTCACAGATATAAGGATTCACCCAGCTAGCAGCTTTGAACTACAGTGCAACTGGGATATATAACATACTCATATAACAGTACACAGTTCAACACACTATAAACAGAAAATACATTTAACATAATGCAACATATAGCTAGCAATATCGACGGCTACCAGCTAACATTACATTCGTGAGACTACTTTTATTCTCATTTTTAAATACAGTAAATTCCTCCTGTAACACCTCCAGTGAAATATTAAGGACTACTTACATTTAAATGCACGCACACAGCATAACAAATAGGGAGTAAGGATACAGCACACAAATGAATTTCCCAGGTTTCTGTAGTAAGCAAGCAGATCATTACTAGACTCTCTGGCGCTGTTTAATTGTGATGCATTAGACATGTTCACGTGCTGTGTGCATGAGCTGTACATAGTCTCAAACTGAGCAAGTGCTTATGGCAAGCCCTTTTAACGTTTAATAGCCTAACTAGATTCACATGGCTAGTTCATTCACACAAGTATTCATGACTAGTCAAAATACAATTGTAGATATCTTGAACTGGAGTTATGAGTAGTCAAAACTAAAGCAGAGATATCTCGAATTTGAGTCATTACTAGTCGAAAGTCCTTTTAAGATTTATACAAAGAAGTTTTTGGATATCTAAAATTTATAGATATCTTCAATTCTTATTTTTACTAGTCAAAATGCAGATGTAGATATCAAAAACATGCTCCTTGTTGTAAGAAGGTCCTCGTTCTTACTAACCCAGCGACTGCCATGTCAGACATACCTGAAGCATCTTTGTCAGGGTTTTCAATACTGCAGCCCTTGCGTGAAATGAGCTGTTAACTATAAATACAGACAATTTACTGTCTCCAATAAGACGACTGTTTTGCAGTCTCTTTCCAGTTCATGGCATTTTTTTCAAGAACAGCCACCACCATTTCTTCAACCAAAATTAATCACACTAGGCTTGAAAAACACAGTCACGTCAGGCACAGCAGATCTGACAAGGAATAATTCTAATTCAGATATCAAAATATATCATTTTGACTTGTCAAAACGGAATCTATACATTATCAGAAATCTATAATTATCATTTGGTATGAGTGATGTGTCGAATGATGATGTCTGTGATGTCATTATAGATATCTTAAAAGGTATTCTGACTAGTAAAAATATATTTACAGATATCTTGAATTATCATTCTCACTTGTCAGTTTATAATTGCAGATATCTTGAATTGTCATTGTGACTAGTCACATTGTAATTATCACTTCAAACTGCATTTGTAGATATATAAAATGTAATTATGGATAGTCAATCATAACTAGTTCAAACAGTAAGCTTAAAGACCAATATCTATTGCGACGCCTTGCATCAGAGTCACGTCAGGCACAGCATGATACTTTATTGTACCTTGCATGATCTATGTTCTATGGTTGCTCCAACGACCTTCAGTTATGCTTATTGCACATTGCTTTGGATAAAAGTGTCAAATAAAATATAGTATATTTTGCAAACCTAGTGTGACCTGAAGGCCCACCTCTGTTATTATTATCGATATCTGTAATGTGCATCCAGGAAGGCTATTAAATGTTTAAAGGCCTGGACACACACTGCCCCTGGTTTGAAGCTGGGTGTCAGCTGCCCTCCACGTGCTAACTCACAGGCCTGCAGCTTTTGTTATTTTTGTGTGCATATGGTTTAATTTTTGTAGCCTAATTCTCACTATTCCAACTTTACCCCGGCACAGGAGATGGAGATGTCTTCAGGAGAGAGAGAGATGTCTCCAGGAAAGAGAGAAATATCTCTAGGAAAGATGTCTTCAGGAGAGAGAATTGTGTCTTCAGGAGAGAGAGAACAGTCTCTTCAGGACAGAGAGAGATGTCTGCTGCCCAGCGCTTTCCCAGAGGCCTCTGCATTCTCAGGAGCCTCTCTGGAGGGTCAGAGGCATGAGGAAGCACCAGGGAAGGCGGAGACACCTGGCCCCGTGGGATTGGCTGGTGCTGTGGAGGAGGGGCCTGACATGCCTCAGGATACGGACCCTTCAGTTGTGCCTTTTCCACCACCAGGCCAAACTGCGCCACCACCAGGCCAACCTGCGCCACCACCTGGCCAAACTGTGCCACCACCAGGCCAAACTGCGCCACGACCTGGCCAAACTGCACCACGACCTGGCCAAACTGCGCCACCACCTGGCCAAACTGTGCCATCACCTGGGCAAACTGCGTCACCACCTGGCCAAACTGCTCCACCGTCTGGCCAAACTGTGCCACCACCTGGCCAAACTGCACCACCACCTGGGAAAACTGCATCACCACCTGGCCAAACTATACCACCACCTGACCAAACTGCGCCACCATCTGGCGAAACTACACCACCACCTGGGCAAACTGTGCTACCGTCTGGCCAAAATGCGCCACCACCTGGCCAAACTGTGCCACCACCTGGCCAAACTGTGCCACCACCTGGCCAAACTGCGCCACCACCTGGCCAAACTGCATCACCACCTGGCCAAATTGCACCACCATCTGGCCAAACTGCGCCACCACCAGGGCAAACTGTGCCACTGTCTGGCCAAACTGTGCCACCACCTGGCCAAACTGTGCCACCACCTGGCCAAACTGCTCCACCACCTGGGAAAACTGCGTCACCACCTGGCCAAACTATACCACCACCTGACCAAACTGCGCCACCACCTGGCCAAACTGCGCCACCACCTGACCAAACTATACCACCACCTGACCAAACTGCGCCACCACCTGGCCAAACTGTGCCACTGTCTGGCCAAACTGTGCCACTGTCTGGCCAAACTGTGCCACCACCTGGTCAACCTGCTCCACCACCTGGGAAAACTGCGCCACCACCTGGCCAAACTATACCACCACCTGGCCAAACTGCGCCACCACCTGGCCAAACTGCGCCACCACCTGGCCAAACTATACCACCACCTGACCAAACTGCGCCACCATCTGGCGAAACTACACCACCACCTGACCAAACTGCACCACCACCTGGGCAAACTGCGCCACCACCTGGCCAAACTATACCACCACCTGACCAAACTGCGCCACCATCTGGCGAAACTACACCACCACCTGGTCAAATTGCACCACCATCTGGCCAAACTGCGCCACCACCAGGGCAAACTGTGCCACTGTCTGGCCAAACTGTGCCACTGTCTGGCCAAACTGTGCCACCACCTGGCCAAACTGCTCCACCACCTGGGAAAACTGCGCCACCACCTGACCAAACTGCGCCACCACCTGACCAAACTGCGCCACCACCTGGCCAAACTGCTCCACCACCTGGCCAAACTGCTCCACCACCTGGGCAAACTGTGCCACCGACTGGCCAGACTGCGCCAACACCTGGCCAAACTGTGCCACCGTCTGGCCAGACTGTGCAAACACCTGACCAAACTGCGCCACTACCTGGCCAAACTGTGCCACCACCTGGCCAAACCGCACCACCCCCTGGCCAAACTACACCACCACCTGACCAAACTGCACCACCACCTGGGCAAATTGTGCTATTACCTGGCCAAACTACACCATTACCTCCCCAGTCTTTTCCATCCACCTCCTCCAAAAACCAAAGTAATATTTCACTCGGTTCCTCCACTGCTGACCTGCAAAATAAACAACTCTCCTGCCAAACCCCCTTATCTGGGCAGGAGCTGACCAATCAGAGTGCAGAAAGTCTAGCGAGCACCAGCCCATCACCCAATCCTGGGGCAGAGGCGGAAAAGAGAGTGGAAACTGAGAGGCCCACTTCCAACCCTTCCACAACCGAAGGCTCGGGAGGGGAATCAACCCCAGGACCTGGCAGGGCCGAGAGCGCAAAGCATGCTGGGATGTGTGCCATTGACCAAAGCATCAAACACAGGAAGGACACGGCAAACTCCCAGCAGTCTGCGGCGGAGGAGGAGCGGAAGGAGGGCACCATGGGAAGGCAGACCGCCGAAGCTGCTCAACAGCAGAGCCTGGAGTCGGCACAGGCTGGTCCTCCAGAGAGAGCGCGTGGAGTACAGGGAGAGCAGGTAGTGTTCTTACTGCCCTTAGTTTAAATAAGACTGAAAGAACTTGTGTCTTTTTTTTTGGTTGGACCGCAACAGCGGGGCCAGCCCACAAACATGAATGTGTGTGACTGACTGCGTGATGAAGTTACACCATTGGACGGCCGGTCCAGCCATATACTAGGTTTTGACCTGGTCTTGTTGTATTTCACTTGGTTTTCTCCATTTGATTTCAGGAATCTGACACAAATCGTAGTACAGGGAATGTTGTGAAAAATCCCCAATGTGGCAAAAAGCAGCCCAGAACCTCCACCCCCACTGGAACTACAAATCAGAGTGTTGACAAGGGCTGTAAAAAAGTGCCCTCAAAGAACAAGAAAACTGGGATAGGACTACCTGAAATGTACGTCTGTCATTGTGGTTACCAGATTCAACATCCATTATATGTTGGTTAGATACATTTTAACCAAGTGTTACTTCAAAAGTGCTTCACAAAATATAGATACACTATGTGACCAAAAGTATCTGGACACCCCTTGGTGTGGGACAGTTTTTTATGGTTTGGGCTGGGCCATGAAGGCAAATCTTAATGCAGTGACATTTTAGATGATTCTGTGTTTCCATCTTAGTGGCAATAGTTTGGGGAAGGCCCTTTCCTATTTCAGCATGGCAATGCCTCCAGGGCATACAGTGAGGTCCATAAAGAAATGGTTTCATTGAGATCAATTTAGAAGAACTTGAATGGCCTGCACAGAGCCCTGACCTCAACCCCAAGCAACACCTTTGGGATCAATTGAATACCCAACCGTGAGCCAGGCCTAATCACCCAATCAGTGCCTGACCTCATTAATGCCATTATTCTGCCTGAATGGAAGTAAATCCTTGTAGCAATGCTCCAACATCTCATATAAAGCCTTCCCATAATGGGAAGTGGAGGTTGTTATAGCAGCAGAGGGTGGGCCATCTCTTTATTAATGCCCATACTTTTGGATAAGATATTGGATGTCAGATGTCCACATACGTTTGGCCATGTAGTGTAGCTCCTTTATGGGCATGGCATCACAGCTTTATCAAGCATACATAAACACCTACGATGCTATATGATGGCTTACATTGTGGTGTTCTGGTTGTGAAAAATAAAATTGTGTTCACAAAAATTTATCAGAATGAGCCCTCATAAAACAGAATATTAATTTTTCACTAGTTTTTGAAATGTAATGACATTCTTACAAAACTCATAAAATCATAAAATAAGGCATTCATTTATAACTGGTTCATAAAAAGACAATTGCATGGTTATAAAGGGTCTTTGTGCGTTTTATGAAGACTGTCTGAAGTAGGAGTGTTATCATCATTAATGTGTGGAAGTGCTGCTGTTAATGCTGCCTTGAGCCTGCTGTTTGTGTTACACATTTTAATTGTTTAATTGTTGGCTTCAAAGCCCACAGAATCGACAGCAGGATCCTTTAGCACCCAGTGTCACTGTCTACTTTCACGCCATCTTGTCCAAGGACTTCAGACTGAATCCAAGCAATGATCATGTTTACATGATGCCGAGACCCACTGCAGGGATTTGGAACAGGACACTCAAACATGTGGCAGAAATGAAAGTCACAAAGTAAGTAACAACTTTAGATAAAGAATATGTCTAAGCACATTTGTGATGTTTTCAGAATGCTTGTTATAGGGTAAGTACCACATATTATCAAAACAAATGAAATACACCAGCCAAATGCAAGAAGTTGTCTTATTTTATAATTCACAGCGTTAAAAAACATAATTTTATTGAAATAAAGGCAAGAAATAAACCTACATCATATTTTGTGATGTGAAAGAATGAAGAAGTAAGACACAGTCAAATTGGCTATGGCTAGTCCTTTTTCCAATGAACAATTAGCCTTTACAAAATGCACTTAAAGTGGCAATCTCGAAGATTTCCGTTTCATTCTCTTTGGCGGTACCAATGGCGAGAAGCGGTAATTGCAGGTGTGTTTTTGGACCTCACTTCCCAACTTCCAAACAGTGTCGCCTGTGTGTGATGTCAGTCAGATGGCACCTGGGTCACTGTAACTATAACACTTACTATTTACTGAATAAAAAATGGTTGTTATAAAAGTAACGTTACGTACATAGTCATTCATTGTCTAACATTAGGCTAACTTAAGCTGTCTTTACACTGCCGAGCCGGGTTAAAATGCTGTAGCAGATCTGGGGTAGAATTAGTGATGATCAATTTCCACAGACATTCTTAATCCACCTTTTGCCTGGTATGAACATCTTTACACTGCAGAGAAGAATCTGCGGGATTCGCTGTGGCTCGTGCAGCTATGTATCTCGTGCACAATAAATATTGTCTTTCTCGTGAATGATTGTTGTGTGATATTTTTGAAACAACTGCCTTGCAAAATGTTACCCCTGGTGTTTCTGGTTTTGCTAGCTAAACTGTTCGAGAATAAAGCTGAGCTGGGTGTTAAATTAGCAATCAGAACAAGAAGAATAAAATAAAAACAAAGGAGATTTCATCAAAAAAAGGCATCAAGGTTGAAGGAACATATGAGGAAGCGTAATAAAATAATAACAACGCTAATCCATACTGCCGTATTTTTTTATTTTGTTTTCTCTGGCTTGACAAATTTACACAGAAATCTGCTCCACCTATACCCCAGGGTTAATGCTCTGTGTAAAGACGGCTTTATACCGATCATTATAATATATTGATCAACTTGATGGCAGTGTAAATAACGGTAACGTTAAGGCCAGTTCAGATCAATGATTTGTAACGAGATGAAACTGTTTTAGGATGTTGCAGAGAAAATTGCAGGGGTGTGAACTGGTTAGTAGCAGAGCCATTGCCTGCCCTGGGGTCTCAAAAGACCCACCTTGTCAAATCGCCAAGTGCAGTTTCAGACATATTGGAATTTTGCAAGTTGCATCCAGTCTCGTTGCGAATCATTGATCTGAACTGGCCTTTAGTTAGCTGCATTGCAACGTTGCAACAAGGTAGCATTGCATTCAAGAGACGTTTTGCGAGGTCGGTACCAGTCGGTAGCATTAGCTAGCGTTTTTTCTAATTGTTAGCTGACATTAGATTATGTTAATTACATTAGCTAGCTAGCTAACGCAACGTTACCTGATATAAGAGATGGCTACTGACTGTGCACAACGTTATCTAAACTAATGTCGCCTTTCTTGAAATGGTCCGGTAGCTAGCGTTAGCTGTGCAAATAACTATGTAATTTAGTAACGTTACATTGTCGTCAAATGTAATACGAAATCTACATCAACAAATAATATGACCTCTCATGTTACACAAAAACTTTTTAGGGTTCCATAACGCTAGCAGACACTGGAAAAAAAACAGTATGCCGCTCACACACAAGTGAGTTGAAGAGCAAGCCTGTTGCGTTAGCTCTGCATAGCACTCTGGCGGACCAACCACTGATGGGTGATGGAAAACGCGTCACTAACTGTGCGCCGCTTGTGATTTTTTCCCGGGAATGTCGCCACAGACACCCAGTTCTTTAATCATAAATTATAATAATAATAACAATATAAATTAATATAATAATAGGCCCCGTCACCATTGTGTTACCTAATTCAGCGATATATAGTGACTTAACAGACATTTATTTTAATGAAAATCTTCGAGACAGCCACTTTAAGAAAGTTATTGCGATAATGCTAATGGAAAATGAATTAAATCAACGTCTAATGCTAGAATAATTTGTTTGCTAGAGGTGAGCTAGAAGCTAAGCTAACTAGTGCTGTCTATCTGCAGCCATTGATAGAGTTAACACTGTTAGCATGCAGACCTTATTGTCTAATATCCTTGTACTGGATGCACAGCGATGCACACTATTGGTATCAGTCTTCTCGTATGAATCTGGGCAAGATCGCTAAAAAGCGATCCTATGAAAAGACCAAAACCTACAATGAATTTAACATACACAGTAAAATATCAGTGTTAATTCAACCCTTAATATATATCATTTGGTCCCACGTTCCTGAGTGGGACCAAATGTTATCTGTTAAGATTTGGATTAACACTGGTAATTTTATTGTGTACTAACAAGTATTGCCCATCTAGCCAATAGCAGATATAGTCAATATCCCGATAGTCATGGAGCACCATTGTTGTCAAATAAACTATTAAAAGAAGTCAAAGAGACATACTGTTTCTGTGGTCAGAATAATTAATAGTTGCGATAAGCCTGGCCTTTGTAATTTTTTTCTGAAACAACTTTATGAATTGGCATCAACTGTGTTTTTGATAGGTGGAAAGCAGTTTGACACAGCCCTAAAATACTGAAAATATTCTCCCTTTGAAATAAATCTGGTTAAAAGAAAACTACATTGGACATGTTTTTGTGATAACAGATGGCTTTTTCTGAAACTAAAAATATGTCTTTCTGAACTGTATTCAATGGATTTTGCACACAATTGGAATGAATGGCTTCCAGGTTGAGTGCTAAATGGGGTCGGAGTCAGACAGTATTGATTGTCAGACAGAATAATTTTAAGTTTTGGTCTTTTCATAGGATACGTTGATAGTAAAATATAAAATTATGCCAGCCTTATGCCTTAAACTTTTTTCTGCCGTGTCTCAGGAGGACACATAAAAGGTTCATGTGTGGTACCACAGTGCCCCCCTATTACAATGACCGACTCAGGTATTTAGCAGACACCTTTAGCCAAAGCAACTTGCAGAACATAGTAGATTTAGCAGAAAACCACTGCTGCAGCTATAGATAACAGTATGACAGAAGAAGTGCAAAATCAGAACCTGAGGCAGAAAATGTTTATGCACCTGGGTGTAAAACTTCTGCCCTTGAGGAATGGTGTGTGCATGAGGTCAAAACAATACCAGCATTATTTAAACACCAAATTCTTTACATTTTTTAAATATTATTTACAATGTTTGTGTTTGAGAGAATTTTTGTTAAAATGAGATGACATTATTGATTTGTTAAGCAGATACCTGTATTCACAGTGCTTTACAGCCCATTTATACAGCTGCATATTTGACACATGCAATTCACGTTAAGTACTTGGCCTAAGGGTAAAATTGCTGTGCTCCACCTGGAATTTGAACCTGCAACTTCCAAAGTTACAATTCCAGTTGCTTTATAATTATGTTACACCGCCACACTAGAAATTTGTTGCATCCGTGAATGTGACATTTTGTCATTAGTTCTAAAGGGAAATGATTAAACATGTTAGGACATACAGATTTAATTCTTGAATTATAGACTGTCTGCTAATTCAACCAAGGATTAGCACTAAATCCTAACCATCTATTTCTTTCTGTATTTTTACAGAGATTTAGGAGAGCATGGTTACCTGGTGCAGGGACAACTAACGATATCCAGAGCGACTCTAAAATCTCGGAGGCCCTATATATATGCTGTATATATTGAAACAGAAAACAAGGATAAATATGTACGCCATTTTGAGCACATGGACAACAGGTTGTTAGGGGTCAACAATTCTATTCTAACCCAGCAAGGTAAAGTTGTATACTGACAGCTGGATTTTAGCTGTGGCTCACTCAATCTCATTCAGTTACAAATTTAAATGTCACATTTTAATTACATACAAAAATGTTTTGTAACATGGGAAAAATTATGTAAACTACAACATAAAGGTTAGATGTAAAAGCGTGGACAAAAGAAAGTGGTATTTTATTTGAATAACAATTTTTGCTTTGATATGGCAATGAAACATCCCACATTTGTAAGTAACAAAATGAAAACTATTGCTTGCTGTCAACAGGGTAAATAATGTTCTGCATGACTGGCTCAGATTATCGAGTCATTTTCAGAATTAGAGACATGCTGCAATATAAGTGTGTGCAGTAAATTCATCTGGACACTATTCTCCATAGACTCCCATTATAACGTGCGCATCTTGTTACTTCCACCACCATCTTTGTCCTGGTTTATTTGTTATGTTGCTTGTGTTTCCCAGGGGAGTGGCATCAGTATGATGGCATCATCTGTGCTAATGCAGAACCAGACAAAAAGACACTTAGCTGTAATAGGGTGACAAAGAGGAGATATATCGCTATGGAGTGCCACCAAGCCAAGAAAGTCATGCTGGAGATCATATTTGGTCTGCTAAGATGTTGGAGCAGTGTAAATGTGAAAAACTTCTTAATTCACCTTTGTCAGTTCTTTGAAGCTTCTGCCAAACCGGTGAGTTTCCTTGTCTCATTCTGCCAGTTAAAAAACCAAGGATACGTTTACAGTTGAGACCAAAAGTTTACATACACCCAGGCTAAAGACATTCAAAGTCATTTTTTCACAACTCCACGCATTTCATGTTACCACACATTTCCTGTGTTAAGTCAATTAAGGTATCTACTTTATTTCCACAGAAGGTCATTTCAAAATAATAGCTAAGAGACAGATTTTTTTTCAGGTTTTATGTACAAAATAAGATTTTTAGTGGGTCAAAAGTTTACATACATTTTGTTAGTATTTGTTAGCATTGCCTTTTAATTGCTTAACTTGAATCAAACGACTGGGGTAGCCTTCCACAAGCTTCTCACAATTTTTGCCCATTTCTCCTGACAGAACTGGTGTAACTCAGTCAGGGTTTCAGTTCATTCCACAAATTTTCTATGGGATTCAGGCAGGGCTTTGTGATGACCACTCCAGTACTTTCACATTGTTGTCTTTAAGCCATTTTGTTACAACTTTGGAGGTATGCTTAGGATCATTGTCCTGCTGAAAGACCCAGTTGCGACCAAGTTTTAACTTTCTAGCTGATGTCTTCAGGTGTTGCTTCAGTATTTCTAGGTAATCCTCCTTCCTCATGATGCCATCTATTTTCTGAAGTGCACCAGTCCCTTTTCCAGCAAAACACCCCCACATCATGATGCTGGGATGGTGTTCCTCGGATTAAAAGCCTCAGCCTATTTCCTCCATACTTAGCGCTGATCATTATGGCCGAACCGTTAAATGTTTGTTTCATCTGACCAGAGAACACTCCTCCAAAAGTTTAGGTCTTCATCCTGGTGATCACCTGAAAACTGCATTTTGGCTTTTTTATGCCAGTCTTGGGTTAGGGCTTCTTCCTTGCACGACAGCCTTTCAGGCCATGGCAATGTGGGATTCTCTCAATGGTGGATGTAGATGCTTTGGTTACTGATGCCTCCACCTCCTTCACCAGTTCTTTTGTTGTTGTCCTGGGGTTCATTTGAACCTTTCGGACCAAAGCTCATTCAGCCCATGGAGTTAGTTTGTGCCTCCTTACTGAACGATGCAGTGTCTGTGTGGTCACAAGATTTTTATATTAGCATACAATAGTTTGTACAGACACTTGTGGTACCTTCAGTTGTTTGGAAATTGCTCATCAGGAGGAACCGGAGTTGTGGAGGTCCACAAATTTTTTTTCTGAGGTCTTGGCTGAGTTGCTTGGATTTTCCTATGGTATCAATGGCAAAAAGGTAGTGGCTGTAAAGGTAGGTCCTTAAATACAGCCACATGTGCCAGTTAAATCACAATTAACTCCTAATTATGACAACTGGCCAATCAGAAGCTTCCAAAAAGTCATTACATCAATTTCTGGGATCTTCCAGACTGCTTAAGGAGACAGTTAGCTTAGTGTATGTAAACTTTTGACCCACTGGAATTCTGATATAGTGAATTAAAGCTGAAATAAATCTGTCTTTAATCGATTGTTTTAAAATGACCTCTGATATGAACAAAGTAGATTCCCTAATTGACTTGCCAAAAGAAATGTATGGTAACATGAAATGACTTATGAAAAACTGAGTTTGAATATCTTTAGCCTAGGTGTATGTAACTTTTGGCTTCAACTGTATATAATGAAGTCATTAAAATGCCAAACTAATTTCTGAACTAAAAATGGTAACATAATGAACTATATATTTTTTTTTTACTATTTAGGGTAGTTTGCTTGGACCCCCATAATTGCTGCTTGCAACTATATTTATTATTATTATTATTATTATTATTATTATTATTATTATTATTATTATTATTATTATTATTATTATCAGTTATTATTTATTTATTTATTTTTCTCAGTACGGAGAGGTGTGTTGACACTGAAGATGCAGACCTGGTCATTGTCAATATTTCAGCTGTATTTGAGTAAAACATTTTTTTTGTGTGTGTGTCTTTTTTGTGATTAAATGGCAAAGCGTCATTGTGGTCCATGTTTGGCTCCTGGGCCACCAGTTATCTAGGTGTGGTATTAGCAGTACATTTACATAACATCTTTTGAGCATACACATCAGGATTCTTACTCTGTGCCCCGTATGTTTTTGCTGCCCAGGTGAAAGGGCTTTTGAGAGAATTCCTGCTGGAGAATATCGTCCCGCAGAAAGGAGGTGGACAGAAGACATTCCTGAGAGACCCCCTGAAAGTGGGACTCATAACCATGCTGGTTTGGCATAAGTACCTGGAGCTGCAGAGCACTGAGGAGCTCTCCTACATGTGTGACCTACTGTGCCTACCGCAGATGCCCAGAAAAGAGTTCCACGTGTACTGGAGAGACCTCACCAGTGGATTCCAGGATCCACTATGGTGCGTGCTGGCTACTGCGTTCTACTAAACTGTGCAGCACAGTATGTAATCACACACATGTAACTGCAATAACGGCACGATTAAATGTGTAATCGCTCAAATGTAACTCCAATAACCGCATGACCCAGTGTGTAATCACACATGTGGAACTCCGATAGTCATGCGACTAAGCATGCAATCGCACACGTTAACTCTGAAAACTGCATGTCTAAGCATGTAATCGCATTCTTTGACTAGGTAAGAAATGTCATGAAAGTAGTAAATTCATGTGAAAAATACATGGAAATGTGAATTATCAGCTTGTAGATGCTCAGGGTACTGTGGGTCCAAGGCTTTCTGTTAACATTGTTCTCGCATGCATAATAATGTTAGTTCGCTAGCAGTAGCTATTCCAGTAAAACAACATTTTCATGTTCTGTCCAATTTTGTATTATCGTTGTCCATTTTGGAGAAGCTGGCTAAATGCTGTGAAATAACCGCACGTAACGTTAAAGGATACCCAGCGAGCACTAGCCGGGATTTCAACGTTGATTTCTAGTTGAAAACTAGACGTATCAGGTTTTCTTCTCCGCTCTGTGTAAAATTAAGCGGGTGTCAAGAGAGGAACGGCAGAAAATTTCAGAGGATTAACGTTAGCTAACAAAAAACAAGAAAACAATACGACGCAGATGGAAATTTACCAATCTAGCTAGCTAGTTTTAGTGAAATAAACTACGGTGTTGCATGAAACTTCATTATTTATGAATTGGTTCGTGTAACTGTCAAGGTGCATGGAAATTATGTTGCAGGTACGATAACGACGCGAACCAGCGACCTAACATTTAGTCTAATGGGGCTCTTACTGCATTTTCGCAAGCCGACCTCGCATATTACTATCCCAGCCGGCATTTCGACGTTTATTTATAGGTGAATAAACGTCATGAATCAAGGTTGAATCACTGTTGAGATTTGTTTTGAATTTGAAAGGATAAGCATTGAACTGTTTATATTGGGTAGGCTACATGAAATTCCTGGATTATTTGATATTCGTTTCCAGTGTCTCCCTTTTTTGTTCCAACCTCTGAGCCGGGTTGTAACAGGTATGAAGTGCTGCTTCAAAACTTTTTTTTTTAATTGAGAAACTAGATTGTGAACAGATGGAGTTATTTCATCCCAATTGGCAGTTTTTTTCTTTCATTTTTTCAAGGCTGAACCTGAGAGAATTATGTTCTGTCATTCAGCTGCCAACAGGTTTGTGTTTGACCTGTTAAGATGATAAAAGGTGAATGCAATCCAATGTTCATTTAACCATTACAGTTATTTTAAGTAATGCCTACACCTCTCTTTTTTTTGCAGTACTCTGATTAAGCGATTAAAGGAACTGAATGGGATTGTACGCTGACTTTATAATTATTCTATTCCATTAAGGAGGCCCACGCAGTAATACTAAATAGACTATTTGTACCAAATGATGATTTAAAATAATTCATATATTTTTAAGACTAGACTGCTAATTAGAAACTCAATAATAGCCAAATGCTAATTTAGGCCTATACTTTGTATTGCACATGTGGGATGCAAACAAGCTTCGCCGCGCAACTTGTACACCAGAAAAAAAAAAGTTCAGTCAAAAACATTTTTCTCACCAGCACCCATGCACACATGTGACTCTGCTAAGTGCGTGACTACACATTTAATTGCAGGTTACTCTCATGGTGGTGCAGTGGCTAGCACTCTTGTCTCTCAAGTAAGTTCCGAGTTTGAGTCCCGGCTGGCCCGGATCCTCTCTGCTTGGAGAGTGCTCCCCATGTTCATGGGTACTCTGACTTCCTTCCACACTGAAACACACATATGTCGAGTTAGGTCTGCTCTTGCCCTTGGTCTCACCTGGAGTTGGCCCCCAGGCAGCCACTGCCCTTAAGTAACTTAAGAGGGGTTTCAATAGTATATTTTATTTTAGGACCATGCGACTAACAGCATAATTGCCTATGTATAACTGTGTTAATTGTGTACGAAATTGTGCATGCACGAAAGGAGGCTTTTTTACTGCTCTGAATAGTTTTTAAAATCTCTTTATTTTCATGTTTTTGCATGAAACTTTCATTTTTCTGTAAACATGTTTTTTAAGGCCACATATTTTGAATAATTAATCTTATTTTTCCAGGATGTTTCTTGTGTAAATTAACTGAAATGATTTTCATGTGATATGTTCTGCCTGCTTCTCCCCAGTGGGTTAGTGGTGCAGAGTCTAGAGTCATTCTGTGCCTTGGCACTGAAAGAGAAAGTGGAGAAGTGGATCCTGGTGCTCCCACTCCTGCATCTGCTGAGGGGCGACTGCAAACCCTTTGAGCCTCTTTCTCCTTCCCTAACTCTCTCCGTGGGGTTCAATGCCTGGGCAGGCCTGAGGGAGATCAGTCTGCTTGACTTGCAGTTAAACTCACAGTATACAAGGTATGAGTATAAGATGCATTTCCTTTGTGTCCCTGTAGGTTTCATCTACCAGGGAACTATGAGTCTGGTGCGTTAGATTGAAAGAGTTCTCATTTAAAAAAAATTTAACATCAAATAAGCACTCACGGAGTACACATTACAACTCAGCAATTTGCTCTACACGACAAATGAGGTCACAAGCTGTGTATCACCGTCTGTGATTTATGTGTGTGTGTGTGTATGTGTGCATGTGTGTGTGTAGAGCTCTCATGAAGGTGATGGCAGCACACACACACCTTGTGGAGGTGGACAGGCTCCTGTCCCGCTCGTGGTTGTGTCTGCTGGGGGTGGAGGCCGTGAAGGAGTTCTGTTCTTCTGTTCCTGTGGACCTCCATGACGTCCTTCAGCGGCTATTATTTCGGCTGCAGGCTGAATTATCTTTCTTCAAGCATGAGGTGTCTATCCTACCCAACCCAACAAATCCTACCCAACAAATTACTGAGTTGACTGTATATTCACATTTCCACCACCTCGCTGGTCTGAGCTTCCATTAATTTAATGGAAGTGAGAAGTCTGAGGAAATTGCAAAGACCCATGGGATAGCCTTCCGGCTGAAAGATGCATCCAACGCTGCCTTAAAATTTAACCCAAATAAGGCACCTTAGAGGGATGCATTTTTTGATGACTTCGGTTTGGGACATGCCTACGAAGGACAAGTGTGAAAATACTGCCTTCAAAGGCAGCTGACTTCATATTGGGACACAGCCATAGATTTATTTTGTTACAGTATGATTCTCCAGAGAGTAGAGCAGTTCTACTAGCAACCAGCAGAGCTATAGGGTCAACTGCAGTGTGCCAAAGTTTTTAGTACATAGCTATGTATTAACATGGGTTTCCAAAGAACTGTACTAATGCAGGATTTGCTGAATATTAAGTTTAGGAAAGTCATGATTGCAGTGTGCAATTGGGAGTTCCGTATCAGCCGATCCCCAGCAAGTCCCCTGCTAATCCCGAAGCTCACTGTTTATGTTTTCCCTGGCATTGGATGCATGCCAAGCTACATAGTTAAAATATATTCTTTTTTATTTCTCCATTGTCTGCTAGCCATGCTGGTTCAGATCCTGTTTCAGAATGAACCATTGAACTGCACTGAAAACCAGAGGTGGAAAATCCAGAGTTAGAAAGTAAAAGTCCTGCCATGTGTCTCTTCTACCCATGAACTCACTTGCAAGTACAGGTAATTTGAGCAAAGTACTTGAGGTGACCTTTACTTTCTGAACCTGGATCTTCCATTTCTGCTTAAAACCTATGACTCATAGGACTGCTGAACATGAAATGAAAATGTTTTATGGTAGTGATTTACAGCCATATTAATGTTATGCATGAATTGGTATGTTACAGGCAGTGCAGATGCTGCTGGTGTATCTCACTCATTCAGTTAAGGAACAGAAATTCTGGTAAGAAAGACCCCAGAATCAGCCTGACGTTTCTCATTCTCATTCATTTTTAATGGAACAAATACCAGCAACTTGAAGTACATTTTTGGTGACCTGTAGATGTAGCATTATGAAAGAAATGTTCAGTTTATTAGAGCTCAGGCCTGTGTACAGAGCTGTTTCTTTGTATAGGTCACTCCCAGCTGTCTCATTTCTCACACCCTTTTAGAGGGTGGATCTTTAAGTGCAAGGATCGTCTCAGTCAGTTTAAGAAACCGTTTCAGCACTGAAATTGCACAGGAATGGAGGTGCTACTTTTAGCAAGAGCACACCACTTCTGCTGTGTCATCCATCTTTGTTTCTGATCTTTTCCAGGTGTTATGATGCTGGTTATGGGAAAGATTGCTTGACTGTGTCACTAAAACTTCTGGAGAGGATTTGCCAAGCTGCCATGGAGCAACGCTTCTACAAGCTCCCCACAGCATGTGTGACGCTTGTCTCTGCTGTAATGGAGTTCACTGGCTGCTTTCCTCCAAAGGTAGAGAATTGTTAGGCATTCTGAAGACCCTGATTCACATTTACTTTCTTATTCACAGCAAATCGCACAGCAAAGAGCTCACTTGCCTTACTCAGCTAACATACAGTGACCTCCATAATGTTTGGGACAAAGACATATTTTTTCTTGATTAGGCCCTGTACTACACAAAGATTTGTAATCGAACAATTCACATATGGTTAAAGTGCAGATTCACTGCTTTTATCAGCAGTGAATCTGCACTTTATGCATTTTGTTTCCACCATTTAGAAGTTACAGCACATTTTATACATACCTCCTTCCCCCCATTTTAGTACACCATAATGTTTGGGATTTATTAACAATATGTAAGTGAACATGGTCATGTTTAGTGCATTGTCACATACCCTTTACATGCAATGACTGCTTGAAGTCTGTGACCCATAGACATCACCAGGTGTTGAGTATCCTCTCTGGTGATGCTCTGCCAGGCCTGTACTGCAGCCATCTGCAGCTCCTGCTTGTTTCAGGAGCTAGTTGTATCAAGTTTTCTCTTCATCATATGAAATGCATGCTCAGTTGCATTCAGATCAGGTGAATAACAGCCAAGAATTTTCCATCTTTTGGCTTTCACAGACTCCTTTGTTTTTTTAGCAGTATGTTTGGGATCATTGGGCCTCATTCACCAACCCTTCTTAAAAAGAATTTTCTTCTTAAAACCCATTTACGCAGTTTTCACGAAGATTCTGACATTCACCAATGTTTTCTTATTTGGGATTTGAATCTACGCACACTCAAGAGTACACTTACACACATTTGAGTGCTGACATGTTTGTGCAAAATAAGGGGATATTGGGTTTTCTTCAATTCTACAGTTGTATAATATTATAGGATTTAAATTACAACAATATTTTTATCATTTATAATATTTTTGTAATAATTATTTTCATTATTTTACAAAGCATTATGGTCTTTTAAAATAAATAAACACTACACTAACACTTCATGGTGGACAACTGGCAAACACAGAAACAATGTACCAGGTTAATGGTAAATATATCTGTATAATTTTCATTTCTCGATCAAAATGTGTGTAAATGATTGTGAACAGTTAGCCTATATGTACCAAGTACCTTCTGTTAATGGCATGCCGCTAATAACAAGAGTTTATGCCTCGCTTCCATTGTCGTGCGTTCAGCAGGTCCTCGGCAACTCGTAATGTCGGAAATTTGTCATGTGACCAACAGCGGGTGATCTCTTTGGTCCATCTCCTTTACATCCCCAGCGGACATATGTATTGTTCATGTGACACATTTACCAGTTGCCATGACCGCCCAAATGCAAACACCTCGTAAATACAGCTTGATCACGTGATAAATGTCCGACTTTACGAGTAGACGATGGCCGTCCGAATGCACGATCTGTGTGTGCACACGGTCCTGAAGTCTCATGCCCTTTTATGGGAATTGGCCGGGCGTTTACCTATGCTAAAGAGTGAATTACCTATACCTAGCAACTTTCAAGTCTTGTAGAGTGTTTTTCCACACCGTTTCAACATGAATGGCAGTGAATGACATATGTCTGGACAGAACGTAAACAAACATGATATCTCAAAAATAAAGCAATTTTGGGAAAAATGGTCGAGGTAAACTACGTGGCCGATGTTGACAATGGACAATGACATATAGTAACGTGTGGTCCTTTAAGGTCGTGCTGAATACAGAATCTTCGAACGCTCACTTCAGAGCATCGCTGGATACCCATCTGCTGCAGCGTGGTGGAAATCTCTGCATACGTCTAGTCAGTTTCAAATAAGTCTTTAATTAAATTAGCATATGGTTCCAGTGCGGTCATGGTGTCGATACCAAATTACTAAAAAAAAAAAATACCAATTAATTGACTTATAATCACTGTGTGATTCTGGTTTTCAGGCTTTCTTTCACACTGAACTGTTGGCGAATTTGCTGCAAGCTTATCAAGCGCAACACACAAAGATGTCAATAACTTCCGGGTCACACAAATCGGACAAATTAAATATCAAAATCAAATTCGGCCTGTAGCCCGTTTTTTCATTTCATATTTTTGTTCTGAGCATAAAATCGAAAGTATGAAAAACAAACCATTATTTATTTTTTGGTATCAGATTCATAAACGAATAATGAAATAATGAATCATTTTTTCATTTTCCGATTTTGGATTCTCAATTGAATATGAAAAGAACGAATGATACAGGGATTAGACAGGTGTTTGGGGGTTTTTCTTCATTATGGTGAGAATTCTTTGGTCAACAATTGTAGAGGTCCTCCTTAGCTTACCAGTTCCTTTGCTATTACTGAGCTCACCAGTGCTGTTTCTTCTGAATGATTTTCTCAACAGTTGATTTTGGTTAGCCTAAGCATTGGCCTTTGTCTCTGACTGTTTTTTTTGTTTTTTTTGTTTTTTCTCAGCCTAATAATAGCTTCCTTGACTTTCAATGGCACAACCCAGTCCTCATTTTGACAAATGCCAAATACAGACCGACTACATAGGCAATCATGACTAGACATTACATTACAGGTATTTGGCAGACGCTCTTATCTAGAGCGACATACAACAAAGTGTATAACCATAACAAGGAACAATTGTGTTGAAAACCCTAGAGGGAAGTACAGTTCCAAGTGCAGGGAGCGACTGTATAGTTTAACTTGGACCCTGTAGGTTAATCTTTACTATCTTGTAACACTTAGATGGCCTGGCGTGTACGCAGAGCTGCAGTGCTTCCGCGCCGCAACTAAAAAAGGCATCACACTAGTGTTGTCACGATACCAAAATTTTGACTTTGATACCGATACCAGGTTTAGTATTACAATACTTGATACTGAAACGATACTTGAAACTTAAATGATACTGATTCGATACTTGGTACCTAACGATACTGAAATGACCTTAATAGATCAGAAATGTAATGTCCACAAGGGTTGACCTCGTTTTCGAATTCACGGTTCATTAACAACCTCTAAGTTGAAGCCTGTTCAACATATTAATAAGCATAGGCCTATAGTGTTACAACACTAAACAATAGAACAATATATTAAATATATTTCAAAAATTAAACAATTGTAAACTAAATAATCTTTGAACAGATATTTCACTTTTAAATAGATCTAAAAACAGCATATTTTAATAATAATACAGCATCTTCCATAATAAAATATTTCCAAATTAGAACACCTATTGCTACTGAAATGTACAGAGTCGAAGCTTGCGCTGTATCAATGAAGGAGAATGTACAAGCGCATGTCAACTGACTTGGCTACCTTAGTTGCTACTGCCATCTAGCGAAGATTCTGACAAGTTACACCTTTCATCCTCTCAATCAGTAATGCGCGAGACACCTTTTCCTGGCTTTTACATTTGACACAAATCTACCGAACGTCGGAAAATTCTAATACCGAACCTTTTTTTTAAAGGAGTACCATGGTGGTTGAATGTGACACTTCCCAGTTGTCTTCAGGCAACAACAAAACAAATGTGCATAATTTTTTTATTCTTCAGTCATTTCAATGTACTTAAAAACATATTTTTCTAAGCCTATATTTCCCACGATAAAAATTCACCCAAACCGTCTGGGCGTGGTAATGAGAACTGTCAGTTAGCTATGATTGACAGACCGTGCCCTGTTACCATAGCTACTCCCATGATGCTAGCTAGCTTAGTAGGCCTAGTATATCAAGTATCGGTAGATAGCTAAGGTAAGGACGTTGACTTATATCCAATTATAATTTTTGCTATCTAGCTAGCCAAGTTAAGATAAAAGCACAACTATAACGTCCTCATAAAAGCAAACTAGCAAGCTAACGTTATCGATAACATTGCCTTATGAAAGCAAACCTCCTAGCTAGCTAATGTTAGCTAGCTAGCTAAATGAATATAACCAGAAATAATCTAAAGGCACTCTAATTTAAGTGAACCTAACGTTAGTCAAATATTTGCATTGTCTGAACAGCAGGACGGTGTGTCCTGTCAGATTTCTTTACGGGGCGTGGAAATGGGAGTGGTTACTGTATTCGTGACGTAGCAAAATGACAACTTTCTCAACCGGTTGAAAATAGGACGATGAATTTAAAACGCACATTTCTCCAAAAATACAGAACGGACATATTTAATACTTTGCTCATTGTGTTTCTTCAATGCCTCTTGTGCAAATACCACATAAAACCGAGAAAGTGTGAAAATCACCATGGTACTCCTTTAAGTACCGAAAAAGTGCGGTATACCGTACAGCACTACGTCAGACACATATTCCAATCCATTGTTCAGCTTAGCAGAGAATGCACATTTCAGAGTGCCTCAGAGACAGATAGAATAATAATACATATTTCAAACAATAAATATGACACGGAAAAAAAAGAAACAAAAAACGAAATATCGTCGTCCCTGCTAACCTGCGCGCTGCCCGCAGAGTAGGCTACCGTATTATTTATTTTGACATTGGCAGACTACAGCATAAATTGGGTCTAGGGGCGTGCAGAGACGTCATTATCTGTATCTGTATCTGTATTCGGATAGAAGACAGGAAGTGGGCGTGGTTTATACCGGAAGTCACGCTAAATCAGGAAAACGCTGTATTTTCTAACCTAATATTCATTGGCAGTGCAATTGTGCCTTCAAAGCATCAAATTGATTTAACATTGCCATATAATTAATTATGAAATATATTTCCACATCCTCATACTGTACTTTTCATCTCTCTCTCCCTTTAATTGGGGTACATTGAACAATCAGAAACAGAAAAAAAAAAAATTATAAATCGAAAGATTCTGTTTTGCATTGGAAATAGAAACTATTTACAGTAAAGATATATAGAAACATATCCTTCAGTTGAAGGGAATAATCTTAAATTCCAATGATGCTGTGTTCGCGTTTCTTGATGTGTTAACGTTACTGCAGTTCGCTAGGGAAACATGAATTACTACTTTACAAGTCAGGAATAGCCTACATGAACTTTTTTTTGCTTGTTTTATTTTTAATTTTTTTCTCATACTGAACTACGTTTGGATAGGCTGCAAGCCGATGTTCTCGTATTTTACATTGGTGGCAACTGTTACCATGAATGGATTTCGTGTTCATTATAGCCAAGACCTACGACTGATACGTACAGCATGTTACATCTTAAACGGATAAATATTGACTGAAATACAACGTAAAATTTCGGTTTTTTTCAGTATTTCGACTGGGTTTTTTTAATGGAGGAAATTAACAATACAGGATCTAAGCTTCATTTTGATGTATAGGTTGCGGGGGTTTCGAAAGAAATCCACTTGCCAAACCGGGCTTGTGTCTCGCTAGCTCCTGCACCTTCTCCTCGATGCGAGTTTCCCTGAGAGATAGCCGGGAACGGTCAGCTCTTCAGTCCGCTGCCTGCTGTGCGCTGACTCAGTGTACAGACTCAGTGACTAGCCTACAGAATATAACAATCACTTTTCAATAATGTATAGTGGGTTAACTGAAACGACTAGTTAGTGAAATCAAAGTCCTATGTTGCAAACAGAATGGGCATTTTTATCTAGTGGCCATCCACAATGATATGAATAGGTTTGAAGAAACATAATGGCTGACGCACAGAACTTATTTATTAAACGTTTTGCAGCGCAGTGGCTCATAGTTTGTTCGTGTGTGTGACTGGTGCCGCCTCCGCCCTCTCTCTCTCCCTCTCTCTCTCTCCCGTGTAACGTTAGATCTCATAAATAAACACGTTTTCAACGTGAGGAAATATTGGGTAGCACTGGAATACTTTGGAATACATCTTATTTAATTTCGGCAAGGCAAGATAGCCTATATTGTTTGTAGTACCGTAACCTGGCGTCATTTTGATATCAATACTTTTAATGGCAGGCCTGGATTTTGGCAGTCTGAATGAATAAGTTATAGACGGTGTATGTCTTGTATGTGTAAGTAACTTGGCATTTTTGTACGTTGAAAACGTGTTTTTTTATGCGATATCCTTTCTTTTTGCAAAGCGTTTTATTATGAGAGTGAGAAATGCGAAGTGACCCTGTAAGAAACGGTTGTGGATTATGGCTATCCTTGTGTGAATTTGTACAGTCTGATGAGCGTGTACCGTTTAGCAGATTCGGTTTGCTATATATGTAAAACAGTGACTGTGACAAAGGGTGCGGTGGCGTAAGTGTAAACGCATGAGAAACGCAGGTGAAATATGGCCAGTGTATGTACTCACGGATTTGACGGCTATCCAACGAGCCTTGATTGACAAAAGAATCAGCAAGCCCGTAGAATTAGAGCTCCCTAGGTCGCAACTTGTGTACCCTTCTGTCCTGCTCCGTTGCGTGTTACTTCATGGAGATGCACTTTTAGTGTTTGTAAGGTTTATAAGGCATTTTGATAGGCTTATCTGCAGGTAGGAATCCTCTTCGCTATTTTGCTAAGCTAGAACCGGAAAACTTGATAGCGGAGAATAGGAGCAGACGCATATGTCCCAGCAGGCTTTGCATATGAGAAAATAACAACAGTGTGAGATAAATTAGGAGAAATTATGAAATTGCGTAGTTGAAACAATATGTTTTAGGAGAATGGGCATGTAGGCGAAGGTTGACATGATCACAGACTATAGTGTGAAGTAAATGAAGTGACCATGAGCGAGCTTAGTTTCCTTATCGAACGGTATATATAATAGTCTGTATAAAGCATTAGGCGTTGAAGTGGAGGGTTAAGTAACGTGTGAAATGTGTTGCACTGATGTGCTTTTGTCATGTTCAGTACTAGTAGTTATAATTATGAGTGAGTCATGATTTTAAATATAATGTTTTAATGGGGAGTTGCAGAACATACATACATAGTAATTATTTGTATGTGGTTAGATAGAGAACAGGGCGAGGTAACATGAATGTAGAAACGTGGCGTTTGCTGATAAGAAGGTTTTGTACAATAGCCAAGTGAAGAAATATAGTTAGTAGAAATGGCACAGTGGTAAACTGGTGTAACTTTTTAATAAAAGGAATACATTTTCCGTCATGAAATGCATATGGGTGGCCGTGAGTGAGTTTTGGTAAAGCAAATATAAGCGTAAGAAAACGTTAGTGTAAAAGAGGAAATTATCTGCCTGAGGGCGAGGCGGGATTCAATCCTTTAATGGGAGGTTTACCAGTCTGTGACTTCATTAGTGCAGCACCATGACATAGCTATGCAATGCGTGAAATATCATTAGCAAACCTGTCCGTAGTTTTAAAAGAAGAACACAGGCCAGTAAGCACAGAAGAGCTCCCGTTGAATCCATATGGCTTTGCAATATTGTAGCCGGTTAATAACTGAAACGTGCAGACGGTACGTCATAATGCAGGGTATACGTTCGGTGAACGGCGGGTAGATCAAAGTCAGAGTGTTTTTATTTGTCAAGTGCACAGTATAACACAAGGTCATTCTGAGCAAAGAAATTCTTATGACATGGCAGGCAGCAACTACATAGAAGCAAGAGCAAAAATATCAAAAAAATATCTAAAATATACATAATATTAAACATAATATTAAACATTAGCAGCAGTACCAGCCTGTACAGATGGGGGATATGGACAGTGAGAATAGGAGTATTAAATATTTAAATATTAAACATATAAAGTGCAGGAGTGCTGATGAATATGTGCATAAAATTGTGATAATGTACATTGAACGTACATAGGAAGTGAAGGAGCATACATAGGAGGTCATGTGATCAATGTGATCCCTGAGACATTTTACAGCTCACACACTTTACACAGCTAACAAACATCCGACAGCTCACACACTTTACACAGCTAACAAACATCCGACAGCTCACACACTTTACACAGCTAACAAACATCCGACAGCTCACACACTTTACACAGCTAACATACATCTTACAGCTCACACACTTTACACAGCTAACAAACATTTTACAGCTCACACACTTTACACAGCTAACAAACATCTTACAGCTCACACACTTTACACAGCTAACAAACAGCTTACAGCTCACACACTTTACACAGCTAACAAACTGCTTACAGCTCACACACTTTGCACAGCTAACAAGCATTTTACAGCTCACACACTTTACACAGCTAACAAACATTTTACAACTCACACACTTTACACAGCTAACAAACATCTGACAGCTCACACTTTTCACAGCTAACAAACATCCGACAGCTCACACACTTTGCACAGCTAACAAACATCCAACAGCTCACACACTTTACACAGCTAACAATCAGCTTACAGCTCACACACTTTACACAGCTCACAAACATCTGACAGCTCACACACTTTACACAGCTAACAGCTCACACACTTTACACAGCTAACAAACATCCAACAGCTCACAGACTTTACACAGCTAACAAACATCCGACAACTCACACGCTTTACACAGCTAACAAACATCCGACAACTCACACGCTTTACACAGCTAACAAACATCCGACAGCTCACACACTTTACACAGCTAACATACATCTTACAGCTCACACACTTTACACAGCTAACAAACATTTTACAGCTCACACACTTTACACAGCTAACAAACATCTTACAGCTCCCACACTTTACACAGCTAACAAACAGCTTACAGCTCACACACTTTACACAGCTAACAACCAGCTTACAGCTCACACACTTTGCACAGCTAACAAGCATTTTACAGCTCACACACTTTACACAGCTAACAAACATTTTACAGCTCACACACTTTACACAGCTAACAAGCATTTTACAACTCACACACTTTACACAGCTAACAAACATCTGACAGCTCACACTTTTCACAGCTAACAAACATCCGACAGCTCACACACTTTGCACAGCTAACAAACATCCAACAGCTCACACACTTTACACAGCTAACAATCAGCTTACAGCTCACACACTTTACACAGCTCACAAACATCTGACAGCTCACACACTTTACACAGCTAACAGCTTACAGCTCACACACTTTACACAGCTAACAAACATCCAACAGCTCACAGACTTTACACAGCTAACAAACATCCAACAGCTCACAGACTTTACACAGCTAACAAACATCCGACAACTCACACGCTTTACACAGCTATTGTTTTTAAAATGAAATGATCTAAATGCATTTCACAGTGGAAGCTTTGTTACTGTTATGTAAATAGCAATACCACACAAACCTGTACAGGGCATTGTAATAACGGCAGAGAGACAGGCCATATGACAGTGCGTTCTGATGATACAAGAGATCATTCGTTTTGTGGTGGGTGTGTTGTATAAACCACATGAA
Source organism: Anguilla rostrata (assembly GCF_018555375.3). Lineage (NCBI taxonomy): Eukaryota > Metazoa > Chordata > Actinopteri > Anguilliformes > Anguillidae > Anguilla > Anguilla rostrata. The sequence continues at coordinate 71,118,639 of NC_057934.1, forward strand.
CAAAAGCAGGAAAAATTACAACCTGTCTAGTTAGTATCCAAATGTGCCGGATGTAGGCGAATGGCAAATTCATGGCTTTTTTTTAGGGTAACCTTAAAAATTTTAATTGTGATCCTTCGGGCCTGTTCTCTTTCATCATCTTGTTTCGAGATCCACCTATGGGGAATGACATCCGGTCATGACTCCTCAGAAGCATCCAATTGCACCAAGTCTGGCTCTGACAGACAGTAGTGCATCCAATGCTACAGGAGGCACTGCCCACATGTAAGAGCATATAGGACATTACAGCGCTACTACTCATCAGTTAACATTCGCTTATCGCGATCATCCAAGCTGAGCTCACAGCCTCGACCTTGCATCTCACAAGAAACCTTATCACTTAACTGTCTGCAGGAGGACATATCTTTGGATTGGCCTCTGCCGGACATGAAAGGTTTGAGAGTTCGGTCAGTGCTATAAAGCTCGCTAGCTTGCCGCCCTCACTTGCTAGCTCCCTTCTGTATCGGGCAGCCCACACCTTCGATACACCTCCCTGCTCACGCTAACGCTGAACAGGACTGCTAGCTAACCACGCTAGCCTGTTAGTGCCGCCCACGCTGCCTTTTTTCGCTTAGCCAGCCTGCTAGCTCCCCGCTACATGGCTCTTTCTAAGCCCGTCTCTCTCGAATTCTCCGAAGAGCTATGCTTGCAAGCCTGCCCGGCCGCTTGTGGTGCTCTCATCACCGCCAAAGATACCCATCCTCTCTGTCATGTGCTTGGGTTTTCAACATGCCCAGGATGCCCTTGACACTCCGGAGAGTTGCAGCCACTGCCTGGCTTTGCCCAGAGCAACGACCTCGGTCAGGAGGACTCTGATAAAGAGGACGACAGCACTACGGCCCTCGGCCCCCGCAAGGACCTCCGACCCTGAGCTGGGCTGACCAGTCCGACCCAGACATGTTGGGCCTCTCCCTCTCTGGTACCCCTATACTGGAGGAAGAGGCGCCTGAGTCGGAGCACAATGACGCGCCAGTTGCGTGTAATGACTCAGGTGGGGAGGACGCCATTCCTTCCACCCAGTTAGCACCGGTTATGGGGACAGCTAACGCCCAACCCCACGCTGTGCGAGCAGGCCACCACCCATCTCCACCTTGAATGGCCAGCTCTCCAGAACCCCGCCATTAAGGATGTTTACGACGGGAAATTCCTAGGCCCTCCCCCGGGCCCTTGGAAACTGCTTTTCCCAGTCCTTCCTGCCTGTGCTAAACACATGAAGCACCATTGAAAGGACCCCCTTGACTTCAAGCACGGCTTTTCCGGCCTAGAATTCAAAGATATGGCCGCCCACGCCATAGGGGAACCCCTGGCTGTTGAACCATACATAGCTCGACACCTGAACCCCATGCAGAGAGGGCTTTTGGCACCACCAAAGCCCACCCTACCAAATAAGATGGACTGTTTCACAGCCTCCATTCACCAGGCTTCCTACAGGTCCTCAGCCCTCGCTATTCAAGCCCTCAATGTCTCCTCTCTACTCTTGGTTTACTAAGCCAAGCTGATTGAGCAGATGGGGAAACAGCTTGAGAAGGGGCGCCCCCATACTGTGGCAAGAGATTGCCACTATTAACGACCTGGTTCTGCGCAATGCTCGCCAGTGTGTCCAGGGCTGTGGTTGCTCCATGGCCCTGGCTGTAGCTGGTGAGCGGGCCCTGTGGCTTAATCTCTCTGGTCTACTCGACAGTGAAAAGAGGCGCATCGCAGGTGCCCCAGTTGAGCCAGGCCAACCTCTTTTCGGCCCTGCGCTGGCTCCCATGCAGCAGCGGTGCGATGATAAAAAGAAAGGACGAGGTCTTCAAACTCTGCCTTCCCCGCAGAGCTACGCCTCAGCTGCCGCCTCCCATGCGGCCCCCACAGCTTCTGGCTGTGCACCGCCGTGCCAAACCAGGCCAGGGCAGAGCCGAGCCCCAGGGAAAAACCCTAAGCCAGCAGGGTAACCCCCTTCCCAGGCCTTGAGGTAACATGACCTTCGCTGCGACCGCAGCGAAGAAATCATCACCCACCCCCGCTGACCCCAAACGGAAGCGGCCTGCTTGACTGGCTTCCCCGCAGGGGATGTTCTGGGGCGACCAGCCCCGTGGACACATGTTTGTCTCCCCTCTCCAAGAAGTTCAGGGGGACCCCCCGTCTCCCCCCCAGGGGTTCCCACCCACTATGTTCGCTGTGGTCAGAGAACCAGTTCCCATGTCCCCCAGCCTCAGTCCCCCCTCTCAGTGCCTAGCAAAGGAGACTCTGTTCTAGCGACACAGGTAGTGTTACCCACATTCAGTGTGCAGAACAACACCAGGCCATTTCTAATGAAGGCTTCTGCCCCGAAAAGGCCAAAAAAAAAAAAAAAAAAAAAAAAAAAAAAACGTGTGAAAAGATTCTCTGTAAAACACACAAGGCCTTCCCTGGGTTCGCCACTAAGTGGACAGCCGAACCCATTTTTCGATTTGGCCTCACCCGGCCAAATTTCCCTGCGGTCCTCCACAACGGTAGGGGCACTCACAAGCCACATCGTAGCTTGGCAGGCTGCGTCAGCCCCAGAATGGGTCCTGAGCACAATAGCCAAAGGCTACAGACTCCAGTTCAGAGTGAAACCACCACATTTCAACTCATTTACTCTCGAACCAAAGAGAGTACAGCCCATGTTTTAGAGGAGGAAATCTCTTCTCTCTTAAACAAAGGGGCGATCGGTGTGGTGCCGCGAGATCAAGCCCAACGCGGCTTTTATTCTCGCTACTTCCTGGTTCCAAAGAAGGACGGAGATCTTGGATCTCAGGGTGCTGAACAAACATTTGAGGCAATACAACTTCAATATGTTAACGTACAGTACTCTTCTACGCTCAATACGTCAGAATGATTGGTTCACATCAGTCGATCTGAAAGATGGCTTTTTCCACGTGGGCATCTATCCCCCTCACACAAAATTTCTACGCATACACAGTTCTACCCTTCAGCCTCTCCCTAAGCCCATGGGTGTTCTGTCTTTGTGTAGAGGCCGGTCTGGCTCCATTGAGACTAACGGGAGTCAGAATTTTGACTTGTATTGACGATTGGCTCATCATCACCAATTCGGAATTCAGAGTTGTGCAGGACACACAGCTAGTTCTGACACATCTGTTATCTCTTGGTTTCAGAGTGAACCTCCCCAGGAGCAATCTCTCTCCATCACAGAATGTAACATTCCTGGGATGGGACCTAAACTCCGTGTCGATGTGAGCTCGGCTATTAGCAGACTGCATCTTATCACTCAGAGTCTGTCTCTCTCAGTTCAAACCGGGCTCCAGAGGACAGTATCGCACATGCCTCAGTCTGCAAGGGCTGATGGCTTCATTCTCTCAGGTCCTTCTACTGGGGCTATTAAGAATGAGGGGCTTTGTGAGGTGGATTTCATCCCTCTAGCTCATCTCCATCGCTGCCTCTCAGTGACACGCGAGTGCTACCAAACTCTGCGTCACTGGGAAAGCACAGACTTTTACACTCAGGGAACCCCTCTCGGGATCGTTTCCTGAGGAAAGTCGTGACAACAGACGCATCCCTCTCTGGGTGGGGTGCCACTCAGGAGGGACGTATTGTGAATGGGACGTGGCCAATCCAGCTACGCTCAGCTCACATCAATTATCTGGAGCTACTAAGCATTTGGATAGCTCTCAGATATTTTCACCCCCGTCTAAGGGGACATCATGTTCTAATCTGCTGTGACAATGTGACTGTGGTAGCATATTTCAGTCGACAAGGTGGCATGTGCTCCCTCCAGCTCCACTGTCTAGCCCACAGACTGCTGGTCTGGAGCAGCTGTCACTTTCTGTCGATATGTGCGACCCATGTTCCAGGCATTCTGAACACGGGCGTGGATCTGTTGTCAAGGGGAAACCCACTTTACGGGGAATGGTGGTTGCATACCCAGATTGTGGAACTGCTATGGCAGAGATTCAGCCGTGCAGCCGTAGATCTCTTCGCCTCGCACGGAAACGCACACTGTCCTATGTATTTCTCGCTATGGGACGAGAACACGCCTCTCGACCTGGACGCACTGGCCCACCCATGGCCCGATGTGCTCCTTTATGAGTTTCCCCCTCCCTCTCATCTCTCCCACTCTAGCCAGAGAGAGAGGACAGAGTTTGACACTGATCCTGATAACACCCAGGTGGCCAAAATCACCGTGGCTGGCAGAGATTATCCCTCTTCTTTATGCACAGCCATGCGTACTCCCGCTATGCTCGGATCTCCTGTCTCAGGTGAACGGAGAAATACACCACCCCCGCCCAGAGCGAATAGCTCTTTGGGTTTGGCCCGTGAGAGGTATAACCTTATTGGGATAAGGGATAACTCAAAAGGGATAACACCCCCCTCCGGCCTGAGGGCTTATTCTACGAGGGGCATAGCTGCTTCGTGGGCCCTATTCCGTGGGGCCCGAGATTTGTTAAGCTGCAGGCTGAGCTTCTTCACATACCTTTGCTTGGTTCTACCGCCTGGATGTTACCAGGACTCTTATAGCCCACGCAGCTCTGGGGGTGAGCTCTGTGTGAAGCTCACGCATCTACCCTCACCTGCTTTGTGTTTAGTACTTCCTTATATGGGATGTGCCAGACACGCCCTCCTTTCAAGGGGGGAGACTGCCCTTGCTGGCCTGAAAGCGTCTCAGCTGTGAGCCTAGGGTAATCTGGGAGTCCATATTTCCCCATAGGTGGATCTCCAAACAAGATGATGAAAGAGAACTTTAGGTTACTATCATAACCCCGGTTCTCTGAAACATCGAGTGGAGAGATCCACCAAGACTGCCCTGCTTGCCACGCACGAGCAGCGAATATGTTCACTGATGAGTAGTAGCGTTGCAGCGACCTGTATGCTCTTACAGGAGGGCGGTGCCTCCTGTAGCATTGGACGCGCTACTGTCTGTCAGAGCCATCCAATTGGATGCTTCTGAGGAGTCATGACCAGATGTCATTCCCCATAGGTGGATCTCTCCACTTGATGTTTCAGAGAACCGGGGTTACGATAGTAACCTAAAGTTTCATTTGAAACTGCCATAGCACACCCCTGGTGCCTCCAAGTGACCAATCGCCACCAAATTTGGTACTGCATTGTTGGGTGACACCCAGCAAAATTCCAGGTTTCATAAGATTCAGTCAAGTGCAGTACTTTTTTATCCTCTATTTCAACGTTTTATCAGATATTGAAATAGAGAATAAAGAAGTACTGCATGAATTACTCAAAATGAAGACAAACAAGGCAGCAGGTCCTGATAGCATATGCCCAAGAGTACTCAAAGAGTTAGCTGAGATAATTTTTGAACCATTGGCAAGTATTTTTAGACAGTCCTTAGAAACTGGAGAAATATCTGAGGACTGGAAGCGTATAATGAACATATAAGAAAGGGGACCGTACTGATCCAGGAAACTAAAGGACCGTAAGTTAAAATAGCATAATATGTAAAATACTGGAATCTATCATTAGAGATGGAAGTATTTCTTGAAAATAGCAACATCCTAAGGGATGGCCAATATGGTTTTCGTAAGGGAAGGTCATGTCTGACAAACCTTCTGGTATTCTTTGAAGAAGCTACCTATTGTTTTGATTATAGCAAGGCGTATGATATTATCTACTTAGATTTCCAAAAGGCATTTGATAAAGTACCACATGAGGGACTTGTTAGTACAATGAAGACCGTAGGAATTAGAGGATGTATTTCAGTCTGGATTCGGAACTGGCTACAGGGTAGAACACAAAGAGTAGTAGTAGGGACATTATCTGTGCAGGGAGCTGTTAAAAGTGGAGTCCCACAGGGATATCAATGACCTTGACAGGGACATAGGAAGTGCATTAGTCAAATTTGCAGATGATACAAAACTGGGAGGCCCAGCTAATAGTTTGGAAGCTACTAGAATATTTAAATAAAATCCAGAAGTGGGCAGAAACCTGGCAAATGAAATTTAATATAGCCAAATATAAAGTTCTGCATGTGGGAAATAAAAACATTAGGCAGGATTACTTTATGAGAGGAACAAAACTGGAATGTGCTCAGTTTGAAAAAGGCTTGGGAGTAATGGTTGATCAAAGCCTTTCTGGTTCTAGGCACTGTGCTGTAACAGTAAAAAAAGGCCAACAGGATACTGGGATATATAGCCAAAAGTATTGAGTATAAATCCAAGGAAGTTATACTTATCTTATACAATATATTTGTAGGACCACACTTGGAGTATTGTGTGCAGTTCTGGGGACCGTACTACAAGAAAGATATAGAGGCTCTGGAAAAAGTTCAAAGAAGAGCAACAAAATTGATTCCTGGTATGAAAGATAAAAGTTATGAGGGAAGACTTAAGATGCTTAAGCTCTTCAAGCTTAGTAAAAGGAGACTCGGGTGATTTGATTAAGGCTTTTAAATTCATAAAGGGGATCAACAAAGTGAACTACAAGAGATTATTCAGGTTGAGTTCTGTTAGAACAAGGGGGCGTAAATGGAAATGAACAATTGTTAGATTCCATACAGACATTAGGAAGAATTATTTCACGCAGAGAGTGGCAATGTATGGAATAGCCTGCCAGGTCACATAGTAGAGGGGATTTTCAAGAGTAGGCTTGATACAGTGTTAGATACTATCTAGTCTGTAGGAAATCAGAGCACTAATTTAGTTAGGAAAATTGTGAGCATTGTTGGGCTGAGTGGCCTGTTCTCGTCATTATATTATGCTATGTTATGTTAAGTGGTTAAGGAAGAACTCTGAAAAATAATAGAAGAGCAAATATAATACAAAATGGTGGCCAATTGAAGATGAAACCAGCCCATAAAGCACATATATATATATGTTCCTAACGAGCCCTTATGTCATTGTAGAAAGTTTGACATCTCTGCAAAGGAACTGTGATTTGTAGTGAATTTTTAAAATGTTTTAAATTTTTTAAATATTTTGATCTCTGTTTGGATTGGGCTAAAACTCTAGAAATCTGACTGTTAATGCACCTACTACATTTCATGGCTTTATGTCAGTGCCGGCACTAGTGTCCTTTGGGCCCGTATGCAAAGTAGGTGAAATGGGCATTTTTTAGTGGGGGAACGCTATTTTAATTATGTCATCACACATCGCGTTATAATAATAATAATAATAATAATAATAATAATCATAGATTGCATTTATATAGCACATTATAATACAATGTCTTCTCAAGTTAAGCGTCTCCTATTTTCAGATAAAAACAATGATGGATCAACAACACAAACAAACAATTACAAATGCCATAGACCCACACAGACACACACACACACACCCAACCAAATAGACTGTTAAGATAATTGCCAGATACAAAAGTGAGAAGGTAAACAGACTAGCTACTGTATTAGAAAAACTAACATCATCAACAACATTCATTATGCTACAGTGTGCAGCATTGCTTCATAACCACACAAATAATCCCAATTCATAACTATAGCATTAGCAGACTGCAGAGTAGACAGACAGGATTCGCGAACTAACTCACACCAAACGCATATAGCTGCCTACCACAAAAGCACATCAGTTTGAGGCAATTCAAAATCAGTGTCTTTGAGCTGCCTAGGTTTTTGATGCGCAATGTAATCTCATAAAACGTGTGACATTTCATCAGGCCACAATGCTGGATCAAAATAATCAATAGCAATAACGTTAACATTACCATGTGAATCGCTAGTAGGCCTACTGGTCTCTGGTGCTAGTGGCTCTGCCGATTATTCTGGCCCTGCACCGGTACACAGAGTTGCCGTGCGCGTTTGTTCTGGGATAACGTTCGCCTCCGTTTGAGTTGCATCTGACGCCAGTGACGTGGACGGTGTCGCCTCCCGTTGAGGTGCATTTACTGTGGATGGTTCAGGCTCCAGGGAAGCCTCAGCTTGGTGTAACGTTACATCTGCCGATAGCGATGCTGTCTCCCAAATCGGAATGTCCGGAACGTTAGCATACTAGCATCGTCTCCAATAGGAGTCGTGGGCGGCAAATTTGCCGCTGGTGCTGCGCCTGCTGAATAAACCGTTTTGGCATTTCTAGCCTCTTTTTCTGTATTTTCAGGTCTTCTTTTATTGTCGTTTCGCTTTTGAAAGCCGGATTTTGACTTTTGCATTGTTGAGAAATAACTGTCAACAAACGTGTAAGCTATGTTAGCTAACGGTACTGTAATCTATGTTCGGTGATGCGCGCAGCCGCGATCAAAAACCTTCAAATAATGACAAGATAATAATGAAAGCTTCTATTGGACAGAGAAGAGAAATACTGTATAGAGCTTAGGGAGGTGCAATTTGAACATTCTCTGAATTTTGAGTGCAAGGTTTTTTGACCCACTGAAAATCTGATATAGAACATAAAAGCTGAAATAAATCTGTCTCTTAGCTATTACTTTGAAATGCCCTCTTATAGAAATAAAGTTGACGAAACAAATGTATGGTAACATGAAATGTATGGAGTTGTAAAAAAATTAGTTTGAATTTCTTTAGTCTAGGTGTATGTATTGTAAAAGTTTGGCCTCAACTGTATATAAATACAATCGAAGTTAAATTAAAACTATTAATTACATCATACACCGCCACATTGGCATGGATACAACAGTCTAATACAGTGAAATCCTGTGCAGACATAAATTGTGTAACAACAGGCACTTCAAGTTTCTTCCCGTCAAAATAAACTTTTGGAATTAATTCAGACTAGTCAATGCAATGGCACAGGTGAAATATGAAAGGCACTGACAGTAATATACCATGTGTTTTACCTACCTATTACCTACCTTTAGATCTTCTGAAGTCCTGAAGCCATGTGCTGTAAATGCTGCTGTTCTTAGCTGTGTCTGACTGAAAAATGTGGTTTTCTGCAACTGTTTCAGCACTCTGACCAGAATGAGGCTCAGCTGAACTGCAGTACCAGTGAAGAGTTAGAACAGATGCTTAAAATGATCAGGTACTGGATGAGGAAGACCTTTGACAACAAGCTGCTCCGCACGGTCACTCAGTCCACCACTTTCATCTCCAGATATGAAATAGAGGTAAGGTCCTATTGCAAGCATTCTGTGATCTTCAGTGAACTGGTGTACATGTAGATTTGCATTTCAAGAAAATGTCAATAGATATTATTAAGAATTCATTTGTTGTTGTTTTTTCTGTCACACACTAATTTGTCTTTTCTTGACCTGTGACATTTTGGGTTAATTAAACTGAGTGTTTCAGGCTTGGAACAACACCCTCTCACTCACCTTTGGTGATGAAGAGTTCACAAAGCATTGGAGGACTACACTTCGAGCTGATTTTGTAGGCAAACTGAAGCAGGTATTTAAAAAGATAATTACACTTACACAAACATGTGTATATTACAAACACTCAGTGGCTGCATTATTAGGTACCCCTATCTAGTACCAGGTAGGGCCCCCTTTTTCCTCCAGAACAGCCTGAATTCTTTGTAGCATGGATTTAGCAACATGCTGACAGCATTCCTAAAGGATTTTAATCCATGCTGGTTCGACAGGATCATACAGTTCCTGCAGATTTTTTGGCCACACAAATTCATGTTGCACCATGAGGGGGCAACATAGCTCAACATAGTCTGGCAGTCGGAGGGTTGCCGGTTCGATCCCCCGCCCTGGGCGTGTCGAAGTGTCCCTGAGCAAGACACCTAACCCCTAATTTCTCCCAACGAGCTGATTGGCACCTTGCATGGCAGCCTTTCACCGTTGGTGTGTGAGTGTGTGTGTGTGTGAATGGGTGAATGAGAGGCGTCAAAGCCCTTTGGATAAAAGCGCTATATAAATGTAGTCCATTTACCATGCTCCACCTCATCCCAAATGTGCTCTGTTGGATTGATCTGGGGACTCTGCAGGCCACTGAAGTTGCTGTCATTTTCATGGAGAGATGATCAATGAAAATGACATGAGATGATGTGTGCTTTGTGACATGTTGCATTACCCATTAGAAAAATTGTGCCTGTGGTCATAAAGGGATGCACATGGTCAGTAATGCTAGGTATGCTGTGGTATTTAAATTATGCTCAGTTTGAATTAAGGGGCCTTATGTGTGCTTAGAAAACATTCCCACCTCCATTGGCACATGACAGAATGAATCCATGGATTCATGCTGTTTACACCAAATTCTGACCCTACCATCTATAGAAATTGAGATTTGTAAGACCAGGTGACTTTTTAAAAGTCGTCCAGGTTTGGCAGAAGTGGACCATTTGGTAAGAGACAGGGCCATCAACAATGCAACCCCCACCATGACCCAATCCTTGCCCATTCAAGGGGTACCCTATTTAAAGCTTTATAAACCCAGATGTGAGCATCACAGAGACTTGAAAAATGGCTTAAATGAAGCAGGACATTTGTAATTTGCAATAGTTTTTAGGATTAGTTTACACTACCGGTGAAAAGTTTTAGAACACCTAAATTTTTCCACTTTTTATTGAAATTTACACAGTTGTCTCAATGTACTCTGAAATTAAAGCATAGAACAAATAAACAATTGGAGATAAAAATATATATATAACAGCTGAACACACTCGTGGCATTCGTTCTACAATGGAAATCAAATATTATTCGGAAGGATCTTCCCAACACAGTTGCAGAAGTTCCCAAAATGCGTTGCACGTGTAGGTTGCTTTGCTTTCACCCTTCTGTCCAGTTCAACCTAAACCAGCTCGATGGGGTTTAAGTCTAGAGACTGTGCTGGCCATTCCATGATTTGAAGCCTACCTTCTTGTTCTTTTCTTCTAAGATAGTTCTGACATAGCCTGGAGGTATGTTCTGGATCATTATCTTGCTGTGGGATGAACCGCTGACGAACTAGGTATTGACCAGAGTATTGCATGGTGGTGCAAAATGCTGTGGTAGCCCTTTTGGTTCAGGGTGCCAGTCACTCCTGCAAGTCGCCAACTCTGGATCCAGCAAAAGAGCCCCAGACCATCACACTTCCTCCTCAATGTTTGACAGTTGGTGTCACACACTGAGGAACCATCTTTTCACCAACTTGACGGCATAATCAGAATCGATAAAATCGAAACAATACCCAACCCTAATGGTAGCACAACCTCTTTCTCAAAAAAAAGATGCATTTGCCAGGCCGGCAAAAATGTTGCTCATTGCACTTTCCTATCAATAGGTATTGCATTTGTTATGGTCTGTTATAATTGCTAAATGTCCTGTCAGCTGTGTGTTTACAAATAGTCTTAAAATCAGGAACCAGAACTGCTAAATTTATACAGTTCAGTAAGTTTAATGTTGCACTTAAACTGTATTGATATTATGGCTGCAACTAACAACAATATTTATAATTGATTAATCCAGCAATTAATTTCTCGATGAATCGATTAGTTGGTTCATGGAATGTTTACTTTTGTTTCTGGGAATATTCAAATAATTAATATTCAACAACTATGATGATGAAAGTTATGATACAAAGACATGAAAATATGCTATAAATGCTATAAAGAATCTGCATAATAATAACTGTTTTTATAAAGTGTATATAGGTGCATGTCTTTAACATAATGTTCAAAAACAAAAAGTTATTTGAAGTCTGCAGGTTAAAAGGAGCTGAAATGTTTAGATGAATAACAAAGATAAAAACATTAAACACAAAATGTTAACTGGCTTTGCTACATCGAGTGTCTTCAACACATCGAATAGTTTCAACAAGAGGCCAATGCTGCAGTGGTTCCACAGCATCGCAATGCAGAAATGTCTACATGCTCTGAGCTAAGGCTGGCTCAGTTTTTTTAAATGTCTTAATACATTGGAGGTTTGGCTTGTTATCATTTGCTTTGCCTTTTTAATTCTTCATTATCAACTAATAGTTTTACTGGTTATGTGATCACATTGAAATAGTTTGCAATGTGCTACAATGTGAACATGGGACTTCTGTTATTCGTGGCATGCTTAGCTATTTCTGATATGTGGCTTAAGAGGGCAAATAATCCCTAGACATGAAGTAATAAAAATTAACAAGGTTAAGAAACATTCTTCAAAGTGCTCTCTCTCTTACTCTGAGAGATTTCACACAAGTTTCCACCAGTAGAGCTGCCACCTCAGTCTCTTTCAAATGTGTTTTCATTATCTTGAGGAAGTAATGCAGTGACTACATTACTGCAAGACCATGGTCAACATGCAAGACCTGTGTTCTATCCAGACGTGTTACACTCTAAACAGGACACAGCTGTACAATTAGGAGCACAGCCCCACTAGACTTCTAGAAAGTAGATCCAACCAATTGATAAATAAATTTGTTGCCAACAAATTTTTATTGTCGGTTTTGTCGACGTCTTTGATTAGTTGTTGCAGCCCTAATTGATATGAGTATCTAATGTTATGTTGGTCCCTCGTAAACACTCCTTCAGAGTTCATAAATTAGTGGATTAACATTTGGCGGAATGGATGTGGCCTCATGAACAGTGTTCATAAGTTGTAAGTCCATTATTTTTTTATATAAACATACTTTTTGTGCTGTGTAATTCAGATTTTTCATTGAGCAAGGCTTGCAATGCTTGTCTTCTTTGATTAAATGGCCTGTGTAATTTTCATATGTCCTAAACGGTCTATTTTGTGCTGAGAGACAATTTCACTACAGGACCAGAGGAAAGTATCTTGAGCTGAGGACTGTTATATCCACTCACACTGCTGTGTACTCTTGTGTTTTTATACACAGCATACATGAATTGAGCACTGAATATTTTCACCTTTATTAGGATGTAGACATGGTCACAGGGAGGAAAACAAGTTTATTTAGATATGGTCATTGGGAGGAAGTCTAGTTTATCTGATTCCATTAGCCTGTACTGTGGATGTTTGTGTGAATATGGGTTTGCATATACAGTACATGCATTGACTGGGGTATGCTGAAATAGTGGGTAGCAAGACTTGTACCCCGGAGAGCAAGAATATCTACTGCTGCCAGGTATTTGTCTAATTGTTCTCTGATGCTAAGACCTTCTGTCCTGGCAGGTAAACGTGCTACTCATCTGGGAATCTTGAAAATAATGTTTCTGTGCTCTGAATAAGAGACTTTAACACGGAAAATATGTTTGCCCAGGTACCGAAACTAACAGCTGACCCAGGCAGCCCAAACGAAGGCAGCCCAAACGAAGGTTACTCCCGGTCTCATTTATTATTTATGTGAAATAATGGTAGGATACATCTGGAGACTGAAGCTAACATCTGTCCCGCAACAGCTGCACCTCCAGTCAGTGAAACCATCACTACGCCCAGTGAGTGACCCACATTACAGTCTTACCCCTAAACCGTATATAAGGTTAATAAACTGACTGGTGGTTTTTGCGTACAGCCTTGCAGAGATGTACACCCGGGTCAGCATATACAGTGAGCACCATAATTCATTGGACAGTGACACATTTTTTGTTATTTTGGTTCTGTACTCTAGCACTTTGAGTTTGAAAGGATACAATGACAATGAGGTTGAAGTGCAGACTGTCAGCTTTAATTTGAGGGTATTTTTAGCTACTTTTTTCCAAGGCACAATGTGCGCCATAAACAACTCTAAAAAATCACTGACTCTTTTCCATTTAATTTTATGCACATGCCCAATTATGTGCTTGTGGTGAAGAGGTTAATATCAGACCAAGAGGTAGTGTTCATGTAGGATTCTGCATCTTTTTCACACAGAAGAAGAGCCATTACAGAGGGGAAAATATACTGTGTTCTATAGATGCATATATTGGTTTGACATTTGTGTCATTTATTGATCATGATATTTACACAGCCTTTGTTCAATATCAATGGTATTTGGCGAACAAAGCTAATGAATTGGGATACCTTGAGTCCCCAATTTATGACATAATTTGTGATGAGTAGCTCAGCGGACCTGAGTCTAAAAATGCAAACTAACCCTTTAAGAAAAGCATGTGGATTACAGTTATCTGTATCTGAAATTTTACAGTATGATCAAGGTTTACTGTTTAGCACTGCAGCATTGCTATTTAAAGAAAAAACAATTGTTTTTTGCCCACTTCAAACTGTAACAGGCTAGCACCATCCCTTGAAAAGCACTTTTCCCACTCACTCATTTGACAGGCATCTCAGTTTCAGCTCCCGAGTTTTACGCTCTTGACAGAAAGTATCCTATAGCCAGTCCATTCAGTGTCTCCTGTCTGATGCTGCTCATCAGGTAGTTCTTGATTTTTTTTAATTTTTTTTAATTAATTTTAATTCCGAAATGATTCATTTATTTAAACAGCACTCTACTGTTACTACTGTGACAAGCAACGTCATAAGAACCACGGTAGCCTACACCTCTCACCGAAGGTTCCTGGATGATGGACAAGAAGCATTTTTGCAAGTTAAAAGACTGAAATGTGTGTTTATGACTTCAGTTTTAAAGCATAGCCTGACAGCAGGAAGGTTGTTGATACTCGCGGTCAGAGACGTTTTGACATGGGTAAGTTGCGGGTTTGGTGATTGTTTTTTTATTTTTTTTATTTTTTTATCCATCCAGTTCTGGCAGCTTGTAGACCTTTTTTGCCCGGTCTGTTTTCTCTTCTCACTTCTGAGATCCACTTTGTGTTTACAAGGCATTTGGATACAATTAGTTGTAGCCAGGACTCCTCTTTGCTCTCTTTTTCTGCTAGCTTGCTGACAGAGATAGAGCGCAAAGCGTCATACTCTGAAAACCACGCCCACCGGAAGGAAAAGCAATCGGCGCCACAATATGCAACCAAGGGCTGCAATAAAAGTCGTGAAATTGTCTAAAAATAACTTGGCGCAGCAAAGATATTGTACAACGCCAAGATAGCAGACTTGCTCATCTGATCACCGTCATTGCTGGTGTGTGTGCGTGGGTGGGTGGTGTAGTGGATGATCTTGTCGTTACTACAAAATCTTTACTCAACACAGTGGTTATTTGATCAACAACTTAAGAAAACCCGACAGGCAACCACTGAATCCATGCCAAGCATGATGTAGGGTGCGTTCGCAAATAAGCTTGCGGCAGAGCGCACTCCATAACATTACTGGGCTGTTCGTAAATTCTGAGCGCTGTTGGAATGTTATTCAGAGCACCGCCCTCTCGGGGTGTCCAGAGCGTAGGCTACTCTGGGCACCTTGTATCAGGAGACGGAGCAGCAGAGCGCAGATCTATAGTCTCAAGGTTCTGTTCTTGGTCCCCTCCTTTTGACCATCTATATGCTTCCTCTTGGCCCCATCCTCCGCAGTTTTGGTCTCAATTTCCACTTCTATGCAGATGACACCCAAATCTATATCAGCTCTACATCCACAAATCAGCCACCCACTGCCATCATTGAAACCTGTCTGACACACGTCAAATCTTGGATGCAACACAATTTTCTTAAACTCAACTGCGAAAAAACTGAAATTATTCTCATCGGACCAAAACCCCAGCTCACAAAACTACACAACTTCTCCCTCACCATTGACGGTTCCCCTGTCTCCCCCTCCCCCCTGGTCCGCAACCTCGGTGTCATACTCGATCCATCCCTCTCCTTTGAAAAACACATCAACAACACTGTCAAGGTTTCATTTTTTCACCTGCGTAATATCTCCAGACTCAGACCCTCTCTCACCCACCCCAATGCAGAAAAACTAATTCACGCCTTAATTTCCAGCAGACTAGACTACTGCAATGCACTCCTCACTGGTCTTCCCTCCCATCTCCTACACAAACTGCAACTGGTTCAGAACTCGGCCGCAAGAATACTGTCCCGCACATCCTCCCGGTCTCACATCACCCCTGTCTTGAAAGATTTACACTGGCTCCCAATCACATCACGCATCACATTCAAACTCCTCTTCCTAGTTTACAAATCCCTAAATGGCCTCGCACCCACTTACCTCTCTGATCTCCTGCTCCCATACCAGCCACCCAGACAGTTACGTTCATCCACTGCCGGCCTCCTCACCACCATCCCCTCTCAGCGCCGTTCTTTTGGCGACCGCGCCTTCTCAGTTGCCGTCCCCAAACTCTGGAATGCCCTCCCCCCTGACATCCGTACCTCTGACTCACTCACCTACTTCAAATCTCGCCATAAAACCCACCTCTTTTCCCTAGCCTTCCCTTGATGTTTGTCTTCCCCCCTTTTTTTTCTGAATTGCATGTTTCTATGTATGTATATATGTATGTATGTACCACCTATTGTAAAGCATCTTTGAGTTCATGAAAAGCGCTATATAAAATAAATGTATTATTATTATTATTATCTAAACCTGAAGTTAGACATTTTATAGGCTCGCTCACAAAATTTAATATAATGTTAAATTGTTTAGCTAACTAGCTGCAATTGTCACAAATAGGATATTTCCAACTTACATTACTCTAGCTGTATCAGCATCATCATCCTCACTGTCCACAATTTCTTGCACAAGAGGCGCGACATTGTTTTCAGTCATAAATATTGATAATCTTTTTATTTCGTCCATTTTTATCAGCCAGTTTAGGTCAACTGACAGTTTTCCCATTCGTAAATTCGTATAGGAATAGAACTCTATTTCTTGGAAACATAGCCCTCTCATTTTTGAATAGAGCGTCAGATTGCATTGGACTGCTTGTAGTTCAATGTCATTCATCTAGACATCATCTGACGAATAGCTCCTGTGCGGTCGCGCTACGTTAAAGTAATAATCTCGAAGATTTTCATTAAAATAAATGTCTGTTAAGTCACTATCTATCACCGAATTAGGTAACACAATGGTGATTGAGCCTATTATTATATGAATTTATATTATTATTATAATAATTTATGATTAAAGAATTGGGTGTCTGTGGCGACATTCCCAGGAAAAATCACTAGCGGCGCATAGTGACGCGTTTTCCATCACCCAGCAGTGGTTGGTCCGCCAGAGAGGGTAGACGGAGCTAACGCAACAGGCTTGCTCTTCAACTCACTTGTGTGTGAGCGGCGTACTGTTTTTCCGGTGTGTGCTACAATAACAGAGAAAGTTATGGAACCCTAAAAAGTTCTTGTGTAACATGAGAGGTCATATTATTTGTTAATGTAGATTTCGTATTACATTTGATGACAATGTAACGTTACTAAATTACATAGCTATTTGCACAGCTAATGCTAGCTACCGGGCCATGTCAAGAAAGGCTACATTAGTTTAGACAACGTTGCGCACAGTATCCATCTCTCATATCAGGTAATGTTGCGTTAGCTAGCTAGCTAATGTAATTAACACAATCTAATGTCAGCTAACAATTAGAAAAAACGCTAGCTAACGCTACCGACCGGTACCAGCCTCGCCAACCGTCTCTCGAATGCAATGCTACCTTGTTGCAATGTAGCTAACTAAAGGGGCAGGCAACGGCTCTGCTACTAACCAGTTCACACTGATGCAGTTTTCTCTGCAACATTCTAAAACCGTTTCGTCTCGTTGCGAATCATTGATCTGAACTGGCCTTAACGTTACCGTTATTTACATTGCCATCAAGTTCATCAGTATATTATAATGATCGGAATAAAGCCGGGGTATAGGTGGAGCAGAGCTGGGTCTGATTTCTGTGTAAAGATGTCAAGCTGGGAAGAAAACTAAATAAAAGAATACGGCAGTATGGATTAGCATTGTTATTATTTTATTATGCTTCCTCATGTGTTCCTTCAGCCTTGATGCCCTTTTTTGATGAAATCTCCTTTGTTTTTGTTTTATTCTTCTTGTTCTGATTGCTAATTTAACACCCAGCTCAGCTTTATTCTCGAACAGTTTAGCTAGCAAAACCAGAAACACCAGGGGTAATATTTTGTAAGGCAGTTGTTTCAAAAATATTACACAACAGTCATTCACGAAAACGACTGTTTATTGTGCATGAGATACATAGCTGCACGAGCCACAGCGAATCCCGCAAATTCTTCTCTGCAGTGTAAAGATGTTCATACCGGGCAAAAGGTGGATAAAGAACGTGTGTGGAAATTGATCATCACTAATCCTACCCCAGATCTGCTACAGCATTTTAACCCGGCTCGGCAGTGTAGAGACAGTTTAAGTTAGCCTAATGTTAGACAATGAATGAGTATGTACATAACATTACTTTTATAACAACCATTTTTATTCAGTAAATAAGTGTTATAGTTGGTGTGGCCCAGATGCCAACTGACTGATGTCACACAGGCGACACTGGTTGGATCTGGTTGGATCTTGGGAATCTTCAAGATTCAATCTTGCTATTACCGCTTCTCGCCATTGGCACCGCCATAGAGAACGAAACTGAAATCTTCGAGATAAACTGTATGTAACTTGTAAACAGTGTAAATGTAACTTTAAAAGGTTGGAATTCGTGTTATAAAGAGGTAGGCTACCCCTATATAATTTTTTTTTTTGCATTGCAAATATTTCATTTAGAATACGTAACGTCAGCTCATTTCATTTCACTGTAGGATAATAACCTTATACATCCGGGCCGCTAAATGGCGCTTTCTGCCTGTGATCAATGGGAATTATGTTTCATGCTTGGATTTCAGAATAAATCCAGCATCGAATTGTAATGCACACTAATAACTTGCCGTGCTTTTTGTCGTATATTTTTCTATCATACTACAGGTTGGTGAATACTAGTGTACACAATATAATCATTAGATTTTGAAACGTGAAGATATATAGTGTCTTGTCGGTGTTAAGGTTGAGATTAAGTAGGCTATAATTTTACATGAAAATCTGTTATCGTGCCAGCCAAATCCAATTGTTTACGATGCTATTCAAATTCAAACCCTGTGTTTACTTTCTTCACTGAGACAGAGAAGAAAATGAAAAGCCTCAAACAATCAAAGCCCAGCTTTGGGAAGGGAAGAGATACAGGACATGATGAGGGGACTGAGAGAAAGTAGCCAGCCAGGCTACTCAGGGAAATCAAAAAATGTCCCCTAGCAGGCTCGGATTTTGGACCTCAGTATTTCTAAAACCCTGGGTATGGCCATGGCTGACACGCGAACAAAATGCCTGTAGCTAACTAAAAACATTAGATTTAAGCACGTCAAAGGATTATTTTAGCACCATATGTCTACCTGCGTTAGTTTAACTCTAGCTTGCTACTTCAGTGTAGCGACAATGTTATAACGGTCTCTGAAAAACAGTGTTTGCCTTTGGCTTGGGGGGGTCCTGGTGTAACTGATGCAGAAATGAACCGTAGTTTAAACATGGCAGCTAGAACTTAGCTAACGTTAGCTACTTATTACCTGCAATTTTATTAACACTATCTAAGTGGCTATCATTTTAGCTTCCCCTTCTTAGCCATCTACAAGCTTGTTGAAACAACGTCGCTAGCCAACTCCAACTTATTTCGAATGACAGTAATGTACTGTAGCCTGTAGCTAGCTTGCTAGCTGACACACTACTAGACTCCAATGTTAGGACAGGTTTTTCGGTTCGGCAGCTTATAAAAACTTAGTTCTGGGTTCTTTAACCAGTTGGTAGTGCATCCCACCACACACCTGCTTTATGCATTTTTCCTGTTGTTTGCTAGCAGATGGAAATGACAAGGAGGCACCTTCACGCAATACAAAGTAGCGATTAATTGTTTTCCCCTCCGGTGTGGGCGGGGCTTAATTGCACTCTGTCTCTATACAATTTGACCGCCAAAACTAAAGCCAGGCACCCACCGCACGCGTATCGACCGCGAGCGCATTACGCGCGTAACTGAAGCGTAGTTGAAGTACTGTTATTGCGAACGCGTCGCGAACTGGCTGCGAAGCTCGCGCGACACAAGCGAACTGAAGCGTAGTTTTTCGCTTCTGTTCTATTTTTTCGGCTTGTCGCGCGTCACGATGGCCTGTTTATACACAAAAATATGCTCTAAAATGCTAGGTATACATGCTCTGATTTATATTTCATCCTAATATTACTGGGGGTGTGTCCCTCGTTACCTCCCAGATATTTTATAAGCAGCTAAAAAAATACAAGCCTTTTCGTTTTTGTATTGTCCTTGCAGAAAAAAAAAAAAAAAAAAAAACTGGAACCTGGGGAAAAGGCAAACTTAAGCCGCGTTTCCACCGCAGGAACTATACCCCGGAACTAGGAACCTTTTGAGGAACTCAGTGCGTTTCCACCGCAGGAACTAGGGTCTAAATTTAGTTCTGGGGGCTTTGTTTTACCCCCCAAAACGTTCCTGCTCGGGGGGTAGTACTTTCCGAAAGTACAGGAACCTTTTGGGTGGAGCTTGCAGCGCTGAACATTTCTGATTGGTCGAGTACTCGTAGCATTTGTGTTGTATTTATTTTCCGCCATTACCCGCCATGTTTGAAAATATGCAGCGGCAAACCAATTTATTTTCATAATAACTTCAAATCAAACTTGTATGTTATGCGGCGCAGTAGCCTACTTTTGGTTATAGCCTGTCAAAGTCTTGGAATTATAACGTGTGCTCTTCTGTTCTTTTCTTGCTTTAGTATTCGTTTTATAAAATGCTAAGCATTCGTGCTGGGACAGCATATTACGTAGGCTACCAAAACATTCAAACGGATTAATTCGGTTGCTGAATATTTTCTTCCGGATTTTCTTTGTTAGCCCGTTGTAATTGACTCAAAACGTTTGATACAGTTATGTGAGGTATGCGGTAGTTCTGCGTAATTATCATTGGTGATACAGTACAAGCAAACTGGAAATCACCTTCCGCACTTTTTATCCGGGTAAAATAACAGGTTAATTCTAGTAATCTTCCCTTTAGCTTTTTCAGACTGCCGTAATTTTACTGCCATTTTTCAATTCCACGAAAAGACCAGGAAAAATATGGACTCATTTATGGTGCATGGTTCGCATCTGGAGGGCACACTTCGCTGCTCGGCTAGCAGTAACTTCGAAGGAAAGCAAACGGTGGCTGTACCACTACTAATTTACATTTTCACGCAAGTCCGAGTTTTCGTTCTATTCTTGTCATTTTGCGATTAGCCTATATGGAATTGACGACGAGAAAGTAATAAAACAGCAAATTGTTTACAACGTGTGCATGTTTTCTGCTGTTAATGAATGTGTTTGAGAGGATATATGAAAATCAATAAATACAAAAGTAACCATATATAGTCATTGTTGGTAACCCGTTGTATATAAGTGGAATAAACCCCTCCGGGCTGTCCCGGTTATTAGAAATTAATGTAGGCTACTTCGGTGGTAGTATGGTGTTACAGAAGAAATCATATGACAGATGGACCAACGACAACGTCAGTGGGCTAATTTGCCTAATCTTCGCGGTACTTTAGACCCCGGTGGAAACGCAGACAACCATTGGCTGAAGGAACCTTTTAGTTCCTGGTAAAGTAGTTCCTGGGACTGAAAGTTCCGGGTAATTTTGGTGGAAACGCGGCTTTAGTTTCGCTATCTTATTTTGCGGAGGGGGTGGGGTAAATTTGAAAATACACCACAGAAAGACGTAGCCTATTGAATGACAGAAGTGAATGCACCGAGCAGCGGTTTGTTAGCTCGAGTGTTGGAAGGTAGTTTTTAACCAACCATTGCTCAGCCTATTTGACTTCTCCGATGTCTTTGTTCGCCGTGCTTTCAAAAAGGGCTTGTTAATAAAAATCAGATAATCCACAGAGCTTTAAAAAAATCAGATTATTTAGTGGTCTTGCCGATGAAAATGCACCTATTTTATAAATGAAGTTGTAAGCAAGCCTTTATTGCACTTGTAGCCTACTTCAAAGCTTCCGGTGTTCATGACGTTGTGGTGTTCATATCCCTTCAAGTTTAAACTGTTACGCTATCTTTTTGACGATTAACTGATTTTACTAAATATGATCATATAAATGTTTTGACGTGAATAACAAGACGACACGGGAATTCCCAATGGTTGATTATGGATTATTTATTATTATTATTATTATTATTATTATTATTATTATTATGATCATTACATATTCTTCATAAAGTTGGCACGCTTGTTAACCAAGCAAATAAATTAATGCAGTTTGAGATTGATTATTATGTAGGCTACGTTGCGATTTAAGCTTATGGTAATTCTTCAAAGCGTTTACTTTCTCACGTATTTACATGTGTTAAAAAATATTACCAAATTAACAGACTGAAAAAGGTCTCTCACCAAGTATTCACTTACCCATAATCAACGGTCGTGAACAAACGTGAAATACACGATGTAATCCCACTGCAGACTGCGAGAGCTACTAGGAATATAGAGCTTTAAGCAAGCCTTTGCGCGACACAAACGGAACCAGTGGAGACACGCTACGCATCGCGCCGTGCTGCTTTGCCGTGCTGCTTACGCGCCGCTTACGCTACTCGTGCGGTGGGTGCCCGGCGTAACAGCTGTGACAAACAGGCGCCACTATTTGGGGAAAATGGCTAACGTTAACGTCAGAGGACCGACCACACCATCGAAGTTTATCACCAAGATATACAGAGTCTGCGGTTCGAGGTTCGATAATAAAAGAAACCAAACACAATTTATTTATCTGTAATTCCAAGGCATACTACACAATCACCTTAGAAGAACTCACGGAAAATTTGCCATTAGCTATTCGCTCATCCATGTCTGTTTTTCCCAGCGTATGCAGCCGAAATTGCTTTTTGGTTCAACAATTCCAGTTGCTCCTCCATTATTGATTGTAACGGGCAGACAATAAAAACCATTGCTTCTTCTGGCCATTTTTCTGGGTATTTATTTGATAGCAGACTTCCTACGGCCACGCTTGAAAAATTAAACTTTTGTTGCCAAATCCTGTAGGCAAGCAAGCGACTACATCTCTGTTTGATAACAGCGAATCCAAACATATGCGCTGAAGGTCCTTCAACAAAGTCACGCCATGTATTTGGCAAGTCTGTGATACAACAGAATTAAAATCATTTTCGAATCTTTCACTGGTGAGTTTCAGTTGGGACTGGGGCGACATAGCTCAGGAGGTAAGACCGATTGTCTGGCAGTCGGAGGGTTGCTGGTTCAAACCCCGCCCTGGCATGTCGAAGTTTCCTTGAGCAAGACACCTAACCCCTAACCCCTAACTGCTCTGGCGAATGAGAGGCATCAATTGTAAAGCGCTTTGGTTAAAAGCGCTATATAAATGCAGTCCATTTACCATTACCATTACTTAAATTGCAGCACACATGGAACAGAGGGAGTGTTGGGGGCGAGTGTTGCCCCGGAAATACATGCGTGCGTCCAGACAAACCAAAGCTGTAACTTGGCTGGATGGCATACCTTCAATCCCAGTTACTTCTAGCTATTCAGCTAGGGTTGCCAGATGAAGATGTCACATTTTCAAATTATGTATGCGTATCCAGTTTGTGGTCTCGACCGGACAATGTAATGTCGGTTTGAGTAATTGATAGCAGAAATTTACGGGTAGTGTCCAATGAATTTGTGTGTCAGTGACTCGGCCAGGTATATTTGATTGAGTGGGCGGGGTTGAAGACTGAGGAGGAGACTTGTTTGATAGTAAACACAGGCTGAAAAATCCTGAATGGTATGCCTTTAACATGATAAATTTTACATAACTATAATCCAGTAGCTATATTGAACGTTAGCGAGATACTTAACCCTAGTCCTAGTAGTTTTGAGGCAAATTCCATGTATGGGTGTGTGTGTAGTGTACTAACAAACTCATGTGGCAGCATAAATTAAAGCATCTAAATTGGTCATCTTAAAATTCTTTTTAGAGTTTGCTTTGTAAGCACTATTTACAGCCAACTGTGAGCTATCTTTATTGTTCCTTTTGAGTTAAGCTACAGTTTTTTTCTTGCCATGAAGAGATGGCAGATTTGTTTATCATTGAGCCTGTGGCATGTGCAAAGGCTTAGAAGGTGGAAGTTGCTGTATGTAAAATGTCGCACTTCTGTTTTTTTCAGTTTTCTGATCCACTTTCTCGACCCAATATTTTTATTCTGCGTGCTAGACGCTGTGTTATGTGCATGGACATTTGTTTATTTTTTATGGTGAAGGTGCATTATGCATTGCATTAGTACAAACCTTATGTGTTTTGCATACTTACGTGATCATGTGTATAAAGTTGAAATATAATTAGAAAGCCACCTCTAATAATAAATTAGAGATGGCTATAATAAATTGGAGTGTTATCTAAAAAGTAGGGATATGCTTTTCAACTAATTTCACTGACTTTTAAACTAAAGTTACGACCTCTCTAAAAATTGCAATACTCAGAAAAGTCAGAATTGGCAGCATTTAGAACTCCATAAGGCCTACCATGCTCTGAAAAAATATTGTGTGTGCAGTATGAGCCGTCTGATGAACAAATATTGAAAGGGTGCTAATTTTACAATGTGCAACATGTGCATTGCTCATTATCCTTCAGAAAAACAACATTCATTTACTCAATAAAAGTTAGTCAGCATAATATTTGGTATATGAATTTAATTTCATATTTATTTTAATTCAGTCTGAATACAACAAGGACAATTTCATTGAGAAGCGTGGTAGCCTGTAGTCTAGTGCCTACACAGGCGGCAAAGTAACAATAGCCGCGTTTCCACCAAAAGTACCCGGAACTTTTAGTCCCAGGAACTACTTTTCAAGGAACTAAAAGGTTCCTTCAGCCCATTGTTGTCTGCGTTTCCACCGCGGTCTAAAGTCCCGCGAAGGTTAGGCAAATTAGCCCACTGACGTATGAAAAAGCGACGTTGTTGTCGGTCCATCTGTCCTATGATTTCTTCTGTAACCCCATACTACCACCGAAGTAGCCTACATTATTTTCTAATAACCAGGACAGCCCGGAGGGGTTTATTCCACTTATATACAACGGGTTACCAACAATGAGTATATATGGTTACTTTTGTATTTCTTGTTTTTTATCGATTTAATCACCTGAAATTGAAATGTTCTTTCGCAGCCATTTGGGCATATTTTACCGTTGTCAAGCGAAACTGTCATTGGTAGTTGAACTTGGACCGTTGTTACGCAACAAATAGGATATAACAGGCCAAACAGTCAGATTGTAACTGTTTTATATATCCTCGCAAACATTCACTTTCATGTCTTGACATCCGAGGCGACAGAATGCATTCACATTCCACAAATAACTGGCAACAACAGCAGAAAACATGCACACGTTGTAAACAATTTGCTGTTGAATTGATTACTTTCTCATTGTCAATTCCATATAGGCTAATCGCAAAATGATAAGAATAGAACGAAAACTCGGACTTGCGTGAAAATTTTAATTAGCAGTGGTACAGCCACTGTTTGCTTTCCTTCGAAGTTACTGCTAGCCGAGCAGCGAACCATGCACCATAAATTAGTCCATAGTCCTCCTGGTCTTTTTGTGGAATTGAAGAATGGCAGAGTAAAATTACGGCAGGCTGAAAAAGCAAAAGGGACGATTACTAGAATTAACCTGTTATTTTACCCTGACAAAAAGTGCGGAAGGTGATTTCCAGTTTGCTTTTACTGTATCACCAATGTAAATTACGCATAACTACCGCATACCTCACATAACTGTATCAAACGTTTTGAGTCAATTACAACGGGCTAACAAAGAAAATCCGGAAGAAAATATTCAGCAACCGAATTAAACCATTTGAATGTTTTGGTACGTAATATGCTGTCCCAGCACGAATGCTTAGCATTTTATAAAACGAATACTAAAGCAAGAAAAGAACAGAAGAGCACACGTTATAATTCCAAGATGTTGGCAGGCTATAACCAAAAGTAGGCTACTGCGCGGCATAACATACAAGTTTGATTTCAAGTTATTATGAAAATAAATCGGTTTGCGGCTGCATATTTTTAAAAATGGCGGTTGAAATGAAACACTGCAAGTAGTCGACCAATCAGAAATTTTCAGCGCTTGCGCCCCACCCAAAAGGTTCCGGTACTTTTGGAAAGTACTACCCCCCGAGCAGGGTCATTTTTGGGGGTAAAATAAAGTCCCCGGAACTTAATTTAGACCCTAGTTCCTGAGTTCCTCAAAAGGTTCCTAGTTCCGGGGTAAAGTTCCTGCGGTGGAAATGCGGCTAATGTAACATGCGACACACGTTCAGCAAAACTTTGGCATGCTTGTCTGCAGTGTGAAATCACACATCAAATGAACAGTTTATGTGGTGTCTCGTGGTGTAGCCTGTAGAGCACTGTCCACATGTTCATTACAAGCCGCGAGGTCGGCAGTTCAAGTCCGACCGTGCGACCTTTGTCACATGTCTCTCCCTCTCTCTTCCCCTGTTCTTCCTGTCTCTCTACACTGTTCTGGCCAATAAAGCTGTTCCAGCAATTTTAAATCGGGAGCCAACTTCAGCTTTGTTGAAAAGGAACTCATTTGAATCTGCCTATAAAATTGGCTATTTAATAGTTAAAAAGTAAATAATTATTTTATTAGTAAACACAATCAGATTTAATCATAAATAATCAAATTTCTTCAATTTTGGTTGGGCTAGATGAGAATAAATACCCTGATGGTTCACCAGTGAGTTTTTGGTGATCACGGGTCCACTCTAGCCTTATCTTCCTGTTCTTTGCTGACAGGGGTGATCTTCTGCTGCTGCAGCTGCAGCTGCATGAATGTGTGATGCATTGTGCTCTTCGGCACACCACTGCTGTAAATTCTGTTATTTGAGCATTTGTGCCCTTTCTTTTATCTTGAATGAGTCTGTTTTTCCCCAGAATTGACAGATGTTTTTTGTTATTGCACCATTCTCTGTGAACTCTAGAGACTGTATTGCATGACAATCTCAGGTAGGCAGCTGTTTCTGAGTCAAAGTCGCCAAAACCATGCTTTCCCCCCTATTCTAATATTTACAACCAAACCTCTTCACCATGTCTGCATGCTTTATATATTGAGTTACAGCCACATGATTCACTGTTTGGAGGAGCAGGCCATTGCGTTAATGAGCAAGTATACTTAATAATGTGGCCACTGAGTGTATACACTGCGATGAAAAAGAGATAAGGGTGTTTGATAACTTTTTTCATTCAATAAATTAAATCATGATTGGTCTAATTATATTTTGTCCACACCATTCAGTGCACAAAAATGCAATAGAGGAAATCAAGAAGGGAGCAAATACTTTATCACTGCAATATAACTACATAATATATTGCGTATAAATTTATATGTACATATACTGTATGCATAGATGTATTGACCTTGATTAGTGTGAATTTACGAGGGCTCCTGTTCTTACTGTGCTAATTCTGGGCCCACAGGAGCGTAGCATGGACCAGATTGCAATCTACTGCGACCAGATTGAGGAAGTGAACAGGAGGTTCCCGACTTTAAGTGCATGTTTGGAGAAATGTGCTCTGGACGCTGTCCCTGCCATCTGCCAGGTGTGTGTGTGTGTGGGAACAGTGAGGATTAAGTACCACGTTTATGTTCTGAATCCAGCAGTGTTATTCAGTTAATATCCTCATTTTATCAACAGTTAAAACTTCTCATTTATCCAACATATAAAAATACATTTATTCGATTGAATTTGGTCATTATTATTAAAGATATTAATGGATGATGGAAAATACCAAACCAAAGCTTGTTTCTCAGAAAATGCAAAATCAAAGTTCAAAAACCAATAGACAGCCTAATATTCCAAAAAGTCACGGATGAAAATGCAAAAATGCCCAATGAGCTGCTGTAAGATGTCAGACCCTGCAGACACCAAACACTAAGAAACAGCAGGCCCAGATGCAAGGTTCAGATTGCTCAGATGGCAAAGCAGATAACAACCCCCAAATCTCCACCACAGTAGATGTTAACTGGCTCAGGTTGTGCAAAGCATGCATTTTATGTTGTTTGAAGGGGGTGGGGGGATTGTTGAGAAAGACGGGGATGATATGGCTGATTGGCTGAGGTGTGGAAGGGCAGAAGTATGATAGCAGGGTCAGGCAGGGACTGTCTTATCTAAAAGCTGACAAATTCACATATTAAAGTTGCCTTATGTGGTTTTAAGCAGGGCTAAACACTATGAAATTATGATCAGAAGACTCCTGGTTTTAAGCCCATCACCAAACATGCATATGTTACAAGGTAATCCAGCCAGGTACTGTATATCTGGTAAATAAAATGGAAGTTTATACCTATTTCTAATTAAGGGTTGAAATCTGTAGACAAATAATTGTCAAAGGCAGCCAGTTTTTCTTTTCATCTTCAGGTAAAATATTTTCCATGTAACAAATACAATCACATTATTTTCCACTTTTAACTGGAATACCCTGAAAATGCAGATTCCAATTATCAGGCCTTAACAGTCCCCATCTATACAGACATTAAGGTTTTTACACAGTGATTTCAATTGTATATTACAGATTGTATTCAAACTTGACAGGAATATGTGTGTGTGTGTGTGTGTGTTCGTGTGTGAAGGAGGGGCATCAATTTTATATTTGCTAATGGAGATATATTGCTAACTTGGAGATATGAACGCTGTAAAGAATCTTAAATTGAATAGCTTTTTGTGGCGAGTGCCACCCCTCCTGCCCTCCAGCAGACTCACTTGAGACAATGGTTTTGGTTTGTTAGCACTGCGTGCTCTTTTATTAAGCCAACGGCTTCGCTTGGCTACAACGTAATACAGATATTTTTGTTTTTCGGTAATTCTGTGCAGTTCCATCTTCTCTCCAGCGATCACTCCCGAAGACTCCCGGTCGTGCTTTTAAAAACCCCAGGCTCACTGTTGAAAACAATCAGAGGCAATCAGCGCAATCAAACAATTGATCATTATCGGCACTGATTACCTCCACCTGACAGTTGTGACGAAGGATCCGAGAGCCGCTCCTCTCACACTCTCTCTCTGCAGCCGACGCTCAAACCACGCCCACCCCACCACACTTTTGTTCTATTACACTTATAGTTCTTGGATTCTCCCAGGCCCCTTCCCACATATCTTCTATTATCTGAACGTCAATCTCCTTTTCCCCACACTTTTTTCAAATGACACCAATGTGACACCCCGGGCAGGGAGAATGTGACAGTACCGGGGAACACCGTTTCTGTTGCATGGAGAGAGAGCGCACACCCACAAACATTAAATAAAATAAACGGACCACTTCACCCTTCCCCCTCACGGGTTCTGGGCAAAAAAAAATAACAAGCTAAAATAACAAAGACAAAAGAAAGTAACAGCAACTTTTCCGTTCCTTGATCTGTAGCTGACCCGCTTTCCCGGGGAGGTCCAGCTCCTCCAGCATCCGAGCTGAGGATTACTTCCTTTTTTACTTTCATGCTTAAAATAAAATAAAATAAAATGAAACAAAACTCATAATTGCGCTCTCGGTGTTAGCTCCTAGTCTCGGCCCCGAACTGTGGAGAGCAGCACACCTTTAAGCACCTGGGCTGATTAGCTAACGCAACCCAGGTGTGTGTGCTCTCTCCACCAGCCGGCGCAGCCGAGACCAGTCCACCTCTCAGGTGGACTGACTGCCACAGATTAGTATTAGTACTGATATATTCCTTCAGTATTTTGGATAAGGAGCTAACAGATGTATCTTCTCTTAAATGAGAGTTGTCTCTGTCTCTGAGAAACATAAGTCTGTATGAAATGTTTTACTTTTCCTAATAAAATCCCTTATATGCAAGTAGCAAAAAAAAAAATCTTGTTTTGCAATGTGCAATTTCACCGAAATCTGACTAAAAGACACTGAAGTAGGGTCATAAAATATTCAATTTAGGGTAGAACCTTCATTGGTAACTGAGAACTGTAACACCTGGTCAAATGTTAGGGTTATTGCAGTGTATCAGTGAGTGCGCCTATAATCTGTTTTTCCGCCTTTTTCCACCGAGTGATAGACTAGAGTCAGAGTGATACGAACATTATTACCAGACGAACTTGAAAGGCAAGTCCTTGTTATATAGCCTACACGTATTTACTTTTTTCCCCCTATGACTCTCCCCTCTTGTTAATTAGGGGTCCAAGCAGCGAAGCTGGTGGAACCCTATTGTATCTGTTAGGATTATTAGGGGTCCAAGCAGCGAAGCTAAAAGTGTCTGAGGCTCAGCAACCATACGTCCTAGAGCAACCAAATTTGGCAGGTGGGTTCCTATGGCCCCCCACTACTCAGGCACTAAAAATCACCTATGTCGGCCAGATGGTGGCGCTATAACAAAGGGTCATGCGTAAAAGGCCATAACTCCCACACCATAAGTTAGATCAACACAAAACTTCATGAACCTATGCATCTCAACGTACTCTACAACTTTGCCATTGGGACTACCTATGTCCGCCATATTATTTTCCCGCCATATTGACTTTTTAGTTGGGGCGTGGAAGCTTTCTCCGCTAAAATGTCTAAGGCTCAGCAACCATAAGTCCTAGTGCAACCAAATTTGGCAGGTGGGTTCCTATGGCCCCCCACTACTCAAGCACTAAAAATCACCCGTGTCGGCCAGATGGTGGCGCTATAACAAAGGGTCATGTTTAAAAGGTCATAACTCCCACACTGTAAGTCAGATCAACAGAAAACTTCATCAACCGATGCATGTGAATGTGCTCTACAACTTTGCTATTGGGGCTACATATGTCCGCCATATTGTTTGCCTGCCATTTGGACTTTTTTATTAGGTAGGGTGCGGAAGAGCTGTGACTCCAAATCTACACAGTTACGACATCTAGTAAACTTCTTTATGGCAAGCGACATCCATGGCGACGCAAGTAATCCGACACCGTAGGGTCTAGTTTTTATCAGTGAGGGGAGGGTCTGAACGTCGGGGAAGCAATGGAAGACAGTGCCAGCCAGAGTGCATGCTAGGCTACAAAAAGTTTGTTAGTAAAAGCTTTTTGAGAGGATGAATAATTACTTTTCTTGAGCATGGATTCATTTGAAGACAGTATCGGGTGAGTTTGTTTAGTCTTTGAATCTGTCATTATGGTGAGAAATAGCTAAACCATTTTATTGATAGTATTTGAGTTTCTGTGCAAACGCGCGAAAACACGCTGGTATAATATAACAATGACGGTAATACATATGTAGTCCGCTTCGTTCCGTTGCTACCATAACATAACACACTATCTTGTGTCTACAGCTGCAGTTTCTCGCTGCAATTACTAATATTGAATATAAACAAAAGACGCAATTTATGCTGTAGTCTGCCAATGTCTAAATAAATAATACGGTACTCCGAGCGCAGGTAGCAGGGGTGGCGGTTTGATATTTAGTTTTTTGTTACTAACAGTTTGTTAGTAAAAGCTTTTTGAGAGGATGAATCATTACTTTTCTTTGGCATGGATCCATTTGAAGACAATATCGGGTGAGTTCGTTTAGTCTTTGTAACCGTCATTATGCTGAGAGAAATTGTATTCTCAATTTAATCTCTAAATTGACTGTAAGTTTAGGGTTGTAACTAGGTAATTGTTTCGTAGGTGACTTAACTAGTCTTAACTATTGCTTGTATTTTTGCATAGACTGCGTTGTTGCTGTTCTTGTTTGTGTTAGTGTTAATCAGTTTAACCTACAGGGTCCAAGTTGAACTATGCGGTTGTTCCCTGGACTTGGAACGGTACTTCTCTCTAGGGTTTTCGACACACTTGCTCCTGATTATGATTATACACTTTGTTGCACATCGCTCTGGATAAGAGCGTCTGCCAAATGCCTGTAATGTAATGTAATGTAATATTCCATAGCAACAAGATAAACCCGACATTAGCCCTAATATGCCAATACAGCAGTGAAAACGCTGCTCACTGAATAACGAAATAAACAAGACAAATTTTTTTTTTAATTATACCATGTCATTCTACAGTCAATATCTGGGACTAAACATTTAATAAATATACAATCTTACCATTGGTTTTACGCGTAGATGTCCCTTTTGTGAATGAGTGGTCATATATTGTCTTGGACAATCCGTTTGTGAAAAATACGCGCATCTGTGGCGCCTGGGTCGGCTATCTTCATAAATAGCTGAGCGTAATACCACACTTGTTGCTTACGGCGTTTAGTGCAATTTGGCTTGATTGACAACTCATTTGGTGAGAGTATAAGCTTTCTAACGATGTATAACATGTCTGATTTTGCTTTTGGAATAGCGTTTTATAGGTCAGCGTAACCGAAAATTTTCTCATCTGCCAATGTCTAAATAAATAAAACGGTAGGCTGCTCTGCGGCCAGCACGCAGGTCGCGAGTTGATATTTCGTCTTTTGTTTCGTTTTTTCTCAATGTCGTCTTTATTATTTGAAATGCGTATTTATGTGTTATTATTATATCTGTCTCTGAGGCGCTCGGAAATGTGCATTCTCTGCTAAGCTGAGCAATGGATTGGAATATGTGTCTGACGTAGTGTTGCACCGTATACCGAAACTTCAGCACTTTTTCGGTCCTTAAAAAAGAAACTGTTCGGTATTAGAATATTCCGACGTTTGGTAGTTTTGAGTCAAATGTAAAAGCCAGGGAAATTTGTCTCCCGCGTTACTTATTGAGAGGATGAAAAGTGTCATTTGTCAGAATCTTCGCTAGATGGCAGTAGCAACTAAGGTTGCCAAGTGAGGTGACGTGTGCTTGTGCCTTCACTTCGCTGATACAGCGCAGGTTACGACTCAGTTGACTTCAGTAGCAATAGGTGTTCTAATGTGTCAATATTTAATTATAGGAAGATGCTGTATTGTTATTGAAATATGCTGTTTTTAGATCTATTTTAAAGTGAAAGACCTGTTTAAAGATAATTTACTTTACAATTGTTTAATTTTTGAAGTATATTTAATATAGTTTTCTATGGTTTAGTGTTGTAACACTATAGTCCTATGCTTATTGATATGTTGAACAGGCTTCAACTTAAAGGTTGTTAATAAACCAGGTTTTTAATAAATTGTGAATTTGAAAATGAGATCAACCCTTGTGGACATTACGTTTCTGATCTATTAAGGTAATTTCAGTATCGTTAGGTACCGAGTATTGAATCAGTATCGTTTCAGTATCAATTATCGTGATACTAAACCTGGTATCAGTATCAAAGTCAAAATTTTGGTATCGTGACAACACTAGTGTGACACCTTTTTTAGTTGCGGCATGGAAGCGCTGCAGCTGTACATACACGCCGGGCCACATATGTGTTACGACATCCCATCTAAGTGTTACCACATACCATCTAAGCGTTACGACATAGTAAAGGCCTTTACGGGAAGCGGCCAGGACACATCTATGGCGACGCAACTAAGTCATCCAGCAGCGTCTCTTAGCACAAAATTGGCCATAATTCATCAATCTTTTATACAATCATCATGATATTCAGTAGATATGTTGGGTGAAGGCATGTGATCACGAGGAAAACGCCATTTTAAAATCGCTCCATAGGGGGCGCGACATTCTTGGAACCCTCCCAACGCCGCTTGCGGCTTTAATTTATTTTATTTTACTTTCAATATGCAACTAAGCTGGATGTACCTAAATTCCCAAGAATTGTTGGTAAATATTTTACAGCCTCAAGTGAAACATGTTTATTTCTCTATTCTACATTTGTATAAGTCCTAGAATTTCAGTAGTTGCAAATATTCTTCTGTGGGACAGTTAACTTTGAACAGAACTTACTCAATCACGTATTTTTATTGTTATTATTTTTTATATGTAGGCTATATTCACCTATTCATTTGAGCTGAAATGTAACACCTTTGACTTTGCTGTAAATATTTTCGCCAACCTGAATATAATAGCATTTGTTTTCAACTATATGAGAGCTTGCAGGTTCTGTTTAAAGTCTGAGTTGAAGAAGAAAGAAGAGCGAGCAACTAAGTTTCTCTACAGTGTATAAATGTTTTATTGTCTGGATTATAGACTGATAATCGGGAAGGGCGGTGCACTTTCTGCCCGATTTTTTTTAGCTCTAAATGGTCCTACAGTTTTTGCACTACATTCAAACTGCTTACACCAAAATGACCATCTATTTCCAGACATTGTTGCTTGTTTTCAGATTTTGGAAATATTCGAAACTTTTTGAAATATTCAACTTTTTTGTGGTCACTCCATAGCGGCTCATTGAGGGAAGTTTAGTGCGACGCTTTAGTAGGAAGCATGCGCAGGATGCACTTCCAGCGGCACGACATTTTTAAACTTTATCGCCTAATGTTACTTTAGCTAGCCTTTAGCTAACATGTTAGCGTTTTGCCTACTTTAGTTAACCTAGTTAGTGTGTACGGGTGCTATCCTGCACGCATGAGTAGGAGCTACGGACACACAGCTACAACCACCGATACAGATGTATGGACATACAGAGGACAACAAATTACGTTACAGAAGTGCGGACATGCCATAGCTAGCTAGCTATATAGTTAGCCAAGTTTTACTCATGACACTTTTAGGATATGACTAATGCCTGGAACATAATCGCTACTTGCTGATCCCTGGCTGTATATGTAACGCTACGGTGCGCTGTGGATCTGGACGGTTTTGTGCTTCTTCTGAGCTATGCGCCCTCATTGAAATGCATCGAGGCTTGAGGACAGTGCCAGTTGGAATTTGAAGCAAGTCCACACAATTCCTTCAGGAATTGTAACCTTTCTAGATCTATGTATTGCTTTCCTTTTTGAGAGACATCTGGATCACTACATTTTTTCAAATAATAGCATCTTACTTGATTATTTACATGAAGGGGATAATTGTCTGGTTACTACTCATTGGAAATCAAGGCCATGATAAGTCCATTGAAATTTGTAACATTTAATACAAAAGGCCCAATCAAGAGGAAAAGAGTCTGTACTTACCTCAAGAAAATTAAAGCGGACATTATCTATTTACAAGAAACACATTTGACAGACAGTGAGCATAAAAAATTGAAAAGAGAATGAATAGGTCAGGTTTTTGCCTCATCTTTTAGTTCCAAAGCAAGAGGAACAGCAATTTTAAGTAAAAATGTCCTGTTCAATGTTACTAAAACCGTATTTGACCCCTCGGGTGATTTGGTGCAAGGACACCAAATCACCCGTGCCTCTACTATGTGACCTGGCAGGCTATTCCACACATTGCCACTCTCTGCGTGAAATAGGCTAATTCTTCCTAATGTCTGTATGGAATTTACCTTTTGCTAATTTCCATTTACAATCAGGTCCATAAATATTTGGATTGACAAAGTTATTGTTATTTTAGCTGTCTACCACAGCATATTGGAGTTGAAATTAAATATGAGCTCAAAGTGCAGACCTTCAGCTTTAATTTGAAGGTATTTACATCCAAATTGGGTGAACGGTGTAGGAATTACAATTGGCAGCTCAGCTGTTCCATGGCCAGGTGTGTGTTATTCCCTCATTATTTCATTTACAAGTAATCAGATAAAAGGTCTAAAATTGATTTCAGGTGTGGCATTTGCATTTGGAATCTGTTGCTGTTAACTCTCAATATGAAGTCCAAAAACCTGTTACTGTCGGTGAAGCAAGCCATCATTAGGCTGAAAAAAAAAACCCATCAGAGAGATAGCAAAACCATTAGGTGTGGCCAAATCAACTATTTGGTACATTCTTAAAAAGAAAGAACGCACTTGTGAGCTCAGGAACACCAAAAGGCCAGGAAGACCACAGAAAACAACTGTGGTGGATGACAGAAGAATACTTTCCCTGGTGAATAAAAACCCCTTCACAACGGTTAGCCAGATCAAGAACACCCTCCAGGAGGTAGGCGTATCTATGTCAAAGTCAACAATCAAGAGAAGACTTCACCAGAGTAAATACTAGGGCTGTCAAAAAATATTTGAAGTTCGAAAACTATTCGAAAATCTTTTTTTTTTAAGTTCAAACCTAAATTTGAGCATTCGAATATTAGTTTTTGATCCCGCGTTTTGTAATTAACATGAATATACAGGCTTAATTTCATGCGGCAAATCATGTTCATGCACGCAAAGTTCATTTCCTGTGCTAACGTTACTTCCTCTGTCAACAAAAAACGTTTTGCCCTGGATCCAGAGCAAGTGGATCGTCTGGTTTTCCTTGCCAATAACCTCCGTGATACTTTCAGCTGACACCTAATGTTACTGGTCAGCTAGCCTCGCGAGCCAGTCTCTTTTTTCACTTCAGTCAACAGATCAGGTCAGCTAACAATTTAGGCAAAATAATGTTCCCATGGCAGGCTATGTTTCCTTTCTGTTCTGAAGATTTTGATGAAATTGGATGATGAAAGAAGTTAAACTAAACAAAGTAAGTAATTTATGTTGTTTTAGACTACAGGTATTAGCCGTTTGAATAGTTTTTGTGTTAAGAAATAAACAGGGATTTCCTATAAACAATCATTTCCCTATTATTGTGATGAATAAATGCCGAGTTGTGGCAAATTACATCCACCAGAAAGTGCTTTATTCATTTGCGAATTAGGCTACAGAAACTGCAGGGGGCTCATTTATAAAATGAACTTGCGTGCATACGCGAAGTGAAGACCTGACATAGAGCCACAACTGTTTCCACGGTCAAATCGATTTATGTTGAAATTTTATAAATCACTACGTGATGTGATTTTCTACGTACGCGCCACAAAGTTTATCTAAAATACGTTTTGTAAATGAGGCCCCAGAGGTAGTAATCTAGTATTAAAGTTCACCGATGTCCTCTATTCTACTGCCCGCTCGTGGAGAATAATGCGCAGGCCAGTTTAGAGGGAGCGTCACGTGCATATTGCGCCCGACAATAAGCAGCTTATTTTTGTGAATTATAGGCAAATGATATTCTAATATATTCAAACTCTTAACTAATTACAAAAGCTAATATTCAAACTCAATAGCACTTTTGACAGCCTTACCGTACATTAGCATGTGATGTCTGCCCTCTGAACGCTCAACCGTGACGTAACCAACCATGTGATATTTGGACCAATAGCTGAGAGGGGGAGGTCGGAGAACAAGAAAGAAGTTTTCTAAAAGTTCTCCCTGCAGGCCGTCGCACAGAGAAGGAAAAATACAGAAAGGCAGTATCTGATGATGTCAGAAATGTATAAAGGGCCATCTCACTGCATGTTATGTTGAGACTCACTCCACATACTGTGTGAAGTAGACTCTCCCGCTTGATCTTGCGTAAAATAAAGAACATTCATTTAAACACAGCAGCGTCTTGTGTCCAGATAGTAAACACAGCAGCGTCTTGTGTCCAGAGGTTTATTTTTTTTGCCATTTTTCTCCCATTTTCTCCCCAATTTAGTCGTTATACCTATTACCCATGTGTATCTCACAGTCCTGGTCGATGCGCTATCCTCTGTTGGTCTGGGGAGGTTGTAGACTACCACATGCCTCCTCCGATACATGTGGAGTCGCCAGCCGCTTCTTTTCACCTGACAGCGAGGAGTTTCACTGGGAGAGCGTAACGCACGTGGAGGTTCACACTATCTCCCCCAGATCCCCTCCCTGCTGAACAGGCACCCCGACCAACCAGTAGGAGTCGCTAATGCAACGATCAGGACATAGGCGAGTGCTTCTGCCTCTACACTACCCAGGCGGCCATGTCCATAGGTTTTCTCTCTCACACTTCTTCAGCAGAGATAGTGCTTGGGGACTGAAATTTCCATGACACTCCCATAAAGTAATCCTGCCTAATGTTTTTATTTCCCACATGCAGAAGTTTACATTTGAATGAATTAATGAATGAATGAATGAATGAATATAGTTTATTTCGGTCACACATTATAATGAACAAAATTTGACAAGTTGTGTGGATATGCAACAGACAATACATCATCATACATGTTTACACTAATCCATTTCACGCAATACAATTCACACAATCAATGACCGAAAAAGGAATAGGCTGAAGCCCAAGGCTTATCCTATACAATCCATATATAACCCAGAATATCAGTAGTACAAAAAAAAATACTATAAAGTATCCTTAATTACATTTTATTCGTACAAAAATTATGTTTATGTTTAAATCTTCTTGGATTACTTTAGTAGATTCCAAACTATTAGCTGGGCCTCCCATCTGCAAATTTGACTAATGAACTTTTTATGTCCCTGTCAATGTCATTGATATAAATGAGGAAGAGCAGTGGTCCCAGCACCGATCCTTGTGGGACTCCACTTCGAACAGTTCCCTGTTCAGATAATATCACTTTTACTACTACTTTTTGTGTTCTACCCTGTGGCCAGTTCCGAATTCACTCTGAAATACGTCCTCTAATTCCTACTGTCTTCATTTTACGAACAAGTCTCTCATGTGGTACCTTATCAAATGCCTTTTTTAAATCCAAGTAGATAAGATCATGTTATAATCAAAACACTTGGTAGCTTCTTAAAAGAATACAAGAAAGTTTGTCAGACATGACCTTTCCTTACGAAAACCATGCTGACTATCCCTTAGGATGTTGCTATTTTAAAGTACTTGTCCAACTTGTCTCTAATGATAGATTCCAGTATTTTACACAATAAATGTACTGAACCAGCTTTCCAGTGGTTTAACTGCTTTACACAAGAAGGAGATTGGGATTGTCTGGATAGGGTAGAAAAGCTTGGGAAGAATGTTAATTTTCAAAAGTTCAGTGTGGCCTAACCAAGAAATAGGGAGAGTATTTCATCTCTCCAGGTCCAGTTTAACATGATCAAACAAAGGAGTAAAATCTACCGTAAAAATTGGCTAAAATTGGGTGTTCTGAATATTTCTCGGGCGGCACAGTGGTGCAATAGATAGCACTGTCGCCTCACAGCGAGAATGATGTGGGTTCGAATTTCAGCTTGGGGCCTTTCTGTGTGCAGTTTGCATGTTCTCCCTGCGTCCGCGTGAATTTCCTCCAGGTACTCCGGTTTCCTCCCACAGTCCAAAGAGATGCAAGTAGGCTTATTGGAGACTCTAAATTGCCCGTGTGTGAGTGAATGGTGTGTGTGCCCTGTGATAGATTGGCGGCCTGTCTAGGGTGTGTTCCTGCCTCTTGCCCAATGCATGCTGCACCCCCTGTGACCCTGCTCAGGATGAGCGGGTATAGATAATGGATGGATGAATTTTCCTAAACAGTGACCATTTTAAAGGGAACTGTGATGGGGTTGACCCTCCCCCAGCGTATGTACAGCAGAGCAGGATGAACAGTGCCTGAATGCCAACATAATTAGAAGGCTGGTCTTGCGACCATATCTGTGATAAGTAAATATTTAATGTTTTTCTAAATCTGTCAAATTTACCTGTGGATATGCATCGTTTCCTCAAAAGGACATGTCCTCTGCCCTAACCAAGACTGCGAAGTACACTGAACAAAAATAATATAAATGCAAAACTCAAAACTCAAATCAATTTCAAAGATTTAATTGAGTTGAAAGGTAATAAATGTAAATCAGTCAACTGAAATAGATTCATTAACCCCTTAGTGCACAAGCCAAATCTTGCCAATCCTTGCCCATTTAGGGGGTACCCTATTTAAAGCTTTATAACTCCAGATGTGAACACCACAGAGACTTGAAAAATGGCTTAAATGAAGCAAGACATTCGTACAATTTACAATACGAATGCAGATTAGTTTATATTCATAATTTTGGAAGAAATAAAGTGCCACAATTGTTTTGACAAGAACTTAAGTTTGCAATGAAATACCGAGAGATTGAATATATACAGGAGGTTAAACTATACATGTGCTAGATCAAAAACTTCTTGACCACACGTTCATAAAATCTAAGGGTGGATATGTAGAACTACTATAGATGTATGAAGCAAAAACTAAGCAGTGTACCCAGCGTCTCCAAATCTAACCAAAATGTCTAAATTATGCATTGCTGTAAATCACAACATATTCATGTATTTCACTACAAATCAACTGTTTTTACTCAAGAAAATCACTGTTGCATAATTTTCAAATGGGAATTACAAGCTTTCATTCAGTACAGTGGTCTAAAATAGCTAGGTGTCCAGAAACGTAAGATAGCCAGAGTTAGCTAATGAAAACTTTTCACAGAGATGAAAGGTTAGAGGAGGAGGAGGGAGAAACACCACCACAACTCGAACACATACACTACAGAGTCGACCACCACAAATAAATTCTCAACCTGTGGGAAACACTATTTAAAATGGAAGATTTGAATCTCCAATGTTTAGACTGGGTCAGAGGGTTCTGTAGCTTGAATTTGAGGGAAACCATTGCATGATAAGATATTAGTATATTCCCAATGGAACTAGAGTTTACAGATTGCAATGTTTTGGGGGTTAAAAAATATATATTCTTGTGTAGCACAGGGTTGTCCTTAGAGATTGATGTGTAGGGGAGCTAAGCCTTTCCTAGGGGGGTCTAGATTTTTTTTTTTACGGCCCCAAAATGTCTATTTAGCACACATTTTTAGAGTAGCAGTAGGCATAAAGTCAATAAAAAATATGATTATTTGGTCAAGTTGGCACACGGTAGATCTCTCTTTTCATAGTTTGTAGGCTATGACTTAAATGCTACCCATACGCTTGGAACAGGTGCAGATCATTCAAATGTGTTAAAGTAAAGCGATGCCATATCCTCTAGATAAGTTGCAGGTCCTAAGAATGTTATTTAATTACACGAATTACTGTACTGTACTGTAGAATGCTGCAGCTGGTCTGGTCTTCAACCTCCCCAGACACTCCCACGTCACTCCCCTGCTCACTACCCTCCACTGGCTGCCTGTTATAGCTCGCATCAAATTTAAAACATTGGTCCTAGCATACCAGGCAGTCAAGGGATCAGCCCCAGCATACCTCCACAAGATATTCAAACCCTACATGCCAGCCAGACCCCTTCGTTCTGCTACCTCAGGACACCTGGCACCTCCCCCTCTTCGCACCTGCACTTCCAGAACACGTCTCCTGTCTGTT
The DNA here is from genome assembly GCF_018555375.3 of Anguilla rostrata. NCBI lineage: Eukaryota > Metazoa > Chordata > Actinopteri > Anguilliformes > Anguillidae > Anguilla > Anguilla rostrata. The sequence continues at coordinate 71,159,215 of NC_057934.1, forward strand.
CTGGCCCCACGGTGGTGGAATGACCTCCCCATGGAGGTCAGAACAGCTGAGACACTGGCCCACTTCAAGCGGCGACTGAAGACTCACCTCTTCAGTCTGCACCTCTCCCCATCCCTCCCTACCTCCCTGTAATCTCTTAAATGACTGTAAGCTTAGGGTTGTAACTAGGTAGCTGGTAGCACTTGGACCGGTACTTCTCTCTAGAGTTTTCGACATACTTGTTCCTGGTTATGGTTATACACTTTGTTGTACGTCGCTCTGGATAAGAGCGTCTGCCAAATGCCTGTAATGTAATGAAATGTAGATTGGTTCAATCAGAAAGTGTGATTTTGCTCTGTATGTATAGCCTACATTTAGGTTACACCCATATATTTATTTAACTTATTACAGCCAATGAATGAAGAAAGTTAATTATAAGCTCTGTTGAAAAAATAAATAAAAAGTTGGTCAGAAAATATCATGAAATAATTTAGTTTAGGCTATGCCTTGGAGTAGCCTAGGCCTGACAACAAATGCCTACAAATTTCTACTAGAACAAAATAAAAATAACTCCACTCGTTTCTTTCTAGACCTGTAGACCAGTAACCTCCATCACACCGGCTCCTTCAGCCCTGTCAGTCTCCTGCTTCTCTCTCTCACCTGACTGGGCTGTGGCGGAGCTGCCACCTCTCTTAAAGTATCTTGGTATATACATCTGGTCAATGAATTGAAGGATATACCGGTACAATAGCATTATGAGGGACACTATGACATTTAGTTTTCACTGACATTAACTGATTATAAACAAAAACATTCTATGGAGACTGATATAATTGTTTCGAAATACTGGAGAGATATATTAATGGCAAAGAATAAAGAGATGTTGATAGAGTTATTTCTTGTATTTCACTCGTTCACATTCTTGCTCACTGGAGTTTCTTAAAATTCCCGCGATGGCTAACGTTAACAAAATAGCTTAGTGTTAATATAACCTACTACAATATCCCCTTTCCTTTACCTCAAATAAACCTGAAATTAAGCAGGTAACAATTGTTAACAACTACAGATAGCCACATTGACCATGATTTACTACAAATTCTTATTGTAGCTAGGTGTCACTTAACTTTTCACTCTGTAACTACCGGTACTTACAATTTCACTCTGTGCATCATTTACTTTGAATCTTCACGGCTAAACTCCTTGGCCGTAATCCTGTCACAAGTCGTTGCCGAGTGACGTTAATTGGCAGAACGAGAAGTACAGCCGATGGAAATGCTGAATTAGAGCAGCAGCCTCCCCAAGGTCCTAGTGCCGTGATTTACATTGTGAAGTACGATAGACTATTGCATTACATTACATTACGGGCATTTGCCACCTGTATAGCTGTACGTCCGACATACTTAAGTTTTCTGTATTTCTTTGTGGTATGTTGTCAGTGTCTAAAAAAAAAAAAGAAATCCAACAAATAATTTAAAGTTTTTGTATATAATTTTTGGTAGATAATTTCTAAAACAACGGCGGGTTGGTGCTCTAACTCTGCTAAAACTTTTCTTCATGCCTGCATCTTGGATCACTGTGTTTGTGTATATATTTGAATGGTAAATGGTAAATGGACTGCATTTATATAGCGCTTTTATCCAAAGCGCTTTACAATTGATGCCTCTCATTCGCCAGAGCAGTTAGGGGTTAGGTGTCTTGCTCAAGAACACTTCGACATGCCCAGGGCGGGGTTTGAACCGGCAACCCTCCGACTGCCAGACAATCGGTCTTACCTCCTGAGCTATGTCGCCCCCTATTTGAGTGTGTATGGGTGTGTGCATGTATGTGTGTCTGTGTGCGTCTGTGTATGTTTTAGTGTGTCTGTGTGTGTGTTCTGGGGCTGATTCAGGGGCTGTGCTGTGATCCTCTCTCTGTTTGTGAGTACAGGGCAGGGAGGAGCGCTCCCTCTTTGAACGGCTGAGGCGTCATGACCTCAGGAAGTTTGGGAAACTGGTGTCCGCGCTGGTCCTGAAGGCCTGGCCCCTTGACACCAGCGAGGGCTACCTGGAGGGGGAGGAGGCAGTCCTGGAACATCTCCTTACCTGGTCTGCTGCTAAGAACATCTTAAAGCTGCAAGGTGCCTTTGAGCTGTGGGTGGAGCCAGAGACCAGGCCTAGGGGTTGCTAAGACATGGCAGACAGTGTAGTCTGGGCAGGAGTTAGGTCTGGCGCTTAAGGCTCATACACACAGTGATGCATGCAGGTTCATTCCCAGGCAGGCCACAAGAAACAATCAAATTCCTTCAAAGCAATTTCACTTCATTTTCCTATACAGTCCAAGTTTGAACTGGCAACATCCCCCAGTCAGTATCTACTACATGGTCCAGGTCTTTGTCTCTAAACTGAGATCATCCCCCAATTACTTATTTTCCTTTGTTTCAGGCACAGACAGGACATTCAACGACCTGCTCACTCACAGCACCAGGAAACTAATGGCTGTTGCGATGTCCACTTTTAGCCAAGTCTCAAATAAGTTCCTCACAGGAAACATCAGGATGGGAAATCTCAACCGGATCCTCAAGAACCAACTTGCCTTTCTGGAGCTTCTGGAAATCGGTACTCTGGCTGTTTTCTTCATTTGGCGTTTCTCTCCCCCAGCTGTGTTAAGTTAAAATCTGATGTTTGCTCTGTTCCTGAATGTACCTACAGTAATTTACATTTCTTGAACGACTCCCTACAGTAATGAAAGGTTTTATTGTAGAGGCTACTGGGGGACTCATCCTGTTAAGACCCTCAGTAAATTGGTTTCAGTTGCCAGGTTTGCCCTCCTTCCATAGCACATGAGAGAATCCCTGTGGTCCAGTTCTCTTCTGACCCAGCTGGTGGACTACAGTCAAACATGTGGTCCTTCTGCTATTCAAGGGACAATACATTCAGCAAATGCGGTAACAGATAGTGATATTTCTCTGTGAGAAATGCTGTGAATGTACTTAAATGTGCAATGTTCGTCAGAGCAGACTGTCTCTGTGAGGTGTTGTGTGTACTCATATTGATATAGTAGGTGGGGTTGATCATCAATTGGAATTTGTTTATTGAATAATTTTGTACTCAATCAGTGTTTAATTGTTATGAAAATAACCACTTAGGGATCACGTTCGGTTGCCCTGTGGGCGGCTGAACACTCTGGATACTGAACCCAGAGTAGCCGCAGTTCACCCTTATCAACCTTAACACTTACGTTATATACGAGGGGAATTTCCCTCGATATACAGTTAAGCCCAATATTATTCATACCCATGCCAAATTTTGAGTTATAGTGAATTTTTATTTGACAAAAAGGTACTGTCTTTTGCCACCTTCTTATGTCATTTCCAGCCAGAAGAAACCTATTCGTCAAATAAAAATTCACTATAACTCAAAATTTGGCATGGGTATGAATAATTTTGGGCTCAACTATATATATGAATTTAAATACCTCTGTCTGACTTTGTTAGTGGATCATTCCATCAGCATGAGTGAGACCACAACTCAGTGTTTACCAATAACAATTATTTTAATATGAAGTGAAGCAACAATTAACAGTGATGTTACACAATAAAACACTAACCTAATACGACACAAAAGATATTAAAGTATATAGCTAGGACAGCACGAAAAAGGCATACGGTATGTTTCTAAATATAAACACGATATGATTATTGATGCTTTTATAGGTGGTTAAGCTAATGTAACATACAAGCTATTAAAACATAGCTACGACAGCAGTGACAAGACATACAGTATACGTAAACATAAACACAGTAGGATCTTATATGGTTCTAGGCACATAAGTTTAGGAGGTGATGGGGAGGCGTGCATGCAAGATTATTGCTGTGCCTATATCCGTGGGGATAGAGGATACGGCAACACCGAGTGACTTAAACTTCTAGCAGGCTTAGCTACAGATTAAAATTGTACAATGACGTGTGGGCTATCCGTGTTACCCCCGATTTCCACCGGATGCGGCTGTGTCGCGTTCCGGCTGCGACGCAACCACCGGAGCTGAGCGCGGCCACTCTAGACGCTGCTTGTGATTCCACCAGACGCGCCACAGCGCGCTTCAGAAGCGTCCCTCCGCTCCACTAAAAATATGCGCCTTGTCTATTTTTTGACGGAAGCTGCTTTTGGGACGCTTCAAGTAGAAGAAATGGGTAGTCAGTCCCACTTTTCCCCCTACTATGACGCTCCTGGCAGACTCCTGATCGTATATGAATGTATTTTTATTAACTAAAACAGCCACAAATCTTTGATCCATGTCGTTCATAACTAGCCGCGTTTCCACCAAAATTACCTGGAACTTTCAGTCCCAGGAACTACTTTACCAGGAACTAAAAGGTTCCTTCAGCCAATGGTTGTCTGCGTTTCCACCGGGGTCTAAAGTACCGCGAAGATTAGGCAAATTAGCCCACTGACGTATGAAAAAGCGACGTTGTCGTCGGTCCATCTGTCATATGATTTCTTCTGTAACCCCATACTACCACCGAAGTAGCCTACATTATTTTCTAATAACCGGGACAGCCCGGAGGGGTTTATTCCACTTATATACAACGGGTTACCAACAATGACTATATATGGTTACTTTTGTATTTATTGATTTTCATATATCCTCTCAAACACATTCATTGTGTTTTTATGCGACCATTCGTTTTCATGTCTTGACATCCGAAGCGACAGAATGCATTCACATTTATATGTATAACTGGCAACAACAGCAGAAAACATGCACACGTTGTAAACAATTTGCTGTTTGATTACTTTCTCGTCGTCAATTCCATATAGGCTAATCGCAAAATGACAAGAATAGAACGAAAACTCGGACTTGCGTGAAAATTTAAATTAGTAGTGGTACAGCCACCGTTTGCTTTCCTTCGAAGTTACTGCTAGCCGAGCAGCGAAGTGTGCCCTCCAGATGCGAACCATGCACCATAAATTAGTAGTCTTCCTGGTCTTTTCGTGGAATTGAAAAATGGCAGTAAAATTGAGTAAAATTACGGCAGTCTGAAAAAGCTAAAGGGACTATTACTAGAATTAACCTGTTATTTTACCCTGACAAAAAGTGCGGAAGGTGATTTCCAGTTTGCTTGTACTGTATCACCAATGTTAATTACGCAGAACTACCGCATACCTCACATAACTGTATCAAACGTTTTGAGTCAATTACAACGGGCTAATAAAGAAAATCCGGAAGAAAATATTCAGCAACCGAATTAATCCGTTTGAGTGTTTTAGTACGTAATATGCTGTCCCAGCACGAATGCTTAGCATTTTATAAAACGAATACTAAAGCAAGAAAAGAGCAGAAGAGCACACATTATAATTCCAAGACGTTGGCAGACTATAACCAAAAGTAGGCTACTGCGCCGCATAACATACAAGTTTGATTTGAAGTTATTATGAAAATAAATCGGAAATAAAGTGCGCCTGCATATTTTTAAACATGGCGCCTGAAAACAAAAAACACAAAAAAATGCTGCGAGTACTCGACCAATCAGAAATGTTCAGCGCTGCAAGCTCCACCCAAAAGGTTCCTGTACTTTCGGAAAGTACTACCCCCGAGCAGGAACCTTTTGGGGGGTAAAATAAAGCCCCAGGAACTAAGACCCTAGTTCCTGCGGTGGAAACGCACTGAGTTCCTCAAAAGGTTCCTAGTTCCGGGGTATAGTTCCTGCGGTGGAAACGCGGCTTTTGTCTGTAGGCTACAGCACAACAAAGTAGGAAATAACAACAACAAACACAATTAAAACAGACAAAAAAAGAAACTATTTAACTACGCAGCCTACTTACCCATGGTAGAAGCACAAAAATCAAGGAAAAATAACCAAATCAGGAAGTCAAAATCTGGCAGACAAAACGCTCAGCCTCTGAAACGCACCCAGTGGGGTTTGAAGCCGTGCAAAGGACAGAACAAAACCACGTCAAAGCTGGAACGCGACGCAGCTGTACCCGGTGGAAATCAGGGCTCATGCTGTACTTGATAATACCAGAGTTATACAACCGCTTGGCTATTAGTCTCACTAGGAGATGCACTTGGATAGTTTATGGTAGGTGGAAAGTCAATTTGTGAGTGTACTTACGAGAGTAGGGCGGAGGAGAGGAAAGAAGGAGGATCAGAGGGAAGATCTCTGAGACCAAACTCAAGTGGGACGCGCTGAATTTAAAAGTTACCGAATGCAGCTTGGACCCGACGAACTTGCGCTGTAATCGGGCGGTACAGGAACCCCTTTCACGGACGTCACGGCAAGCACGAATCCGTCGGTATTCCAAGATGTAGGCACCTACGGTTCTAGAATGGAAAGGACACTCGGAGGTCCAACAGCTTATTAGGCGGGGATATGAAGGCCACGGTACATTGAAAACGCAACGTACTCCAGGGCTTGGGTATGAGACGAGAAAAAAAATAACGAGAAAAGAAGACGAAACAAAAGAAATAAAGTACTGGACCCAAGTGACTCTTGCCTAAAATACCTGGCCGGGTAGGTGGGTGGTTCAGGCTACCAATAGGTCGTTTATAGGCACACCCTCCTATTACTATCGCCTTCCCTTCAGGGGCAGGTTCTGACAATTTTTAGTAGAATATTAAGGTGAATTTGATGGGGTTGTATAATATTTTAACTGTACTAGCTATTTGACTGTGCTGTGTTCACCAACCCTCGTCAGGAATTTTGGAAGATAACCATACCAAACATGATTATTTTAGGTACCGGTTACAGGGAGATGATAAATCATTTCTTAGTGGTGCCGGCTAGGGGACTCAGAACTGCGGCACCATCCGATTATAGTAGCCCACACTCACTTTGAGTTTTGTTTTGGATCAGTTCGGCATTGGAATTGTATTTATTAATTGTTTAATCCGATTCTACTTTTGTCCGTTTGTTTGCGTAAATGGTCCGGCCTTGAAATACCGAGGGTGCCCGCTAGTCGTCAGTGGTGCTCTATGCGAATGTAGCGCGATTATCCAGGTGCCACAGTTCAAAGATGTGGGAGGTTCACACCCCATGCATGGTTCTTTGGGCACGAACATCTGTTCCTATGCCTCTACTATATGCAGATAGGTTGTTAAACCCCCCAGTGTCATCTATAGCTTTTGATCTCTGAATTACGGGCGTCTGGCATAAATGATCTAGAGATCCAGAAGGAAAGTGGTAGATAAGGTTAGAATGTTGGGATTAACAGACACAGGCTCATTTGGGAGTTTACAAAGGGATGCAGTGTTTTATATCCTCAGAGAGAGAAAAAAAAGAAAAAAGATGAGGACAAAGGAAAATAATTTTTAGTTGTCCTACAGTATTGAAATGTTCAATGTAGTTCTGTGCTGATTGTCTCTCTCTGCTTGAGCAGCGTTGTGAATGAGTATTTAAATGTGACGTTCTTCTGTGCAGATGGTCTGTCTGTGAGTGAGAGGTGCAGAAACTCTGCAGCCATGAATATGCTTATTGAGTTCAGGGAGGATGAAGTGAAGAGCATCAACCATGAGAGGGCGCTGTTGCGCAACCTGCTGGAAGTGTGCCAGAAACTACAGGCGTTCATCACCGGTGTGTGTCAGCTTGTGCATTTGTGTGTGTCAGCATGTGCGTTTGTGTGTGTCAGCTTGTGCCTGCTCCTGTGTGTGCATGTGTTTAAATATTATAGCACTAATTGGAAAATTGTTATGTGTTTTATTTAGCAACATATTGTGGTTAGATTTAATGCTGAGTTTCATCTCAATGTTATGTGGATTTTAGTCGATGTGGAGGACCTGGAGAGCAAACTCAGAGTGATAGTGGAGGAGAAGACACTGGACGAGTTCATGGAGGTCCATCAACTTGACAATATATCATCTGAGAAAGTGGGTGTGGTCACATGCTTTGAGCTCCCGCCAGGCATGCGAGAGATGGCGGAGGCCCTGCACATGTTCAGGGACAGCTTCATCTTCAACATGTGCTGGAAGAACCAGGCGAAAGCGCTGTCACGCAGTGATGACATCACGGGTGAGATGGGAACAGCACCCGAGATGCGGGCCTCCCTCCATGAGATTCACAAGGAGGTTTTTCAGCCCTGTTACTGTAGATACAGAGAAATCTACAACAACTTGAGAAGTGGTGGGCTCACCGTACAGGAAGTGGACGACATCTTTGAGGACTACAAGGGCAAGTATAATGAGCTGACTGATGACCTGCAGATCATGTGCAACATTGAGCCGTCAAAGGATAGACACTGGATCCGTAAGCGGGTGCAACAAATCGAACAGTACCATGAGCTCCACCTGGCACTGCAGTCTGTTAAAGTCATCATGGAGGCCAAACAGATACTGTGCCCTCAAGGAGACTTTCACATCCTGGACACTCTACTTGGTGCTGTGAGTTATCATGATGTTTCAATATTTCAGTTAAAACAACCCATAATCCTGAATTAGCTTATAGTGCTTTAACAGGCTTTTAAATTGTTTGTATCAGGAATGGAGGCTGTTCGGAGCTCTGTAAAGTGATGTGTGATACTCAGTTTTAGTCTCTTTGTGGCCTCTATAAGAAACTTAATTTTTTCTAGTCTTTCTTTATATCAAACACTGTAGGTTGATCTGTGGCCAGTTGCATAAAACAAGTTTTTCCCTTGTATGTTTTATTTCCCCTTATCTAAGGGATTCATGTAAGTGAATTGCATAAAACCCCTTAAAGTCCCTGTGCAGCCTCCCTTTTCTCACATTTAAATTGATCCTTTAGTTACTAAATTACAATATATATGTATTTTTTGTACTTATTAGACTTTGAAAAGATAAAAAAATCTGCTTTGATGCAAAACCTGAATTTCTTAATATAGCAGACTCAAGACTGGCTGGGCGTGTCAGTTGTGTCCTAATTATTTATGCATTCACTTTTGATTGACAGCCCGGGCTGCTCACTCCCACTGACCTGGATCAGCACTCACTCCACGTAACGTCAGTTGTTAGCTAACGTTAGCTAGTTATCATACGACCGTAATAATGGATAACGAGTACAGCAATAACAGCATTAGAAATTGTGAGCCGTATATGTATGAGCTCATCGCTTACAGCCTACAATATAGGACCCTAACGTTATAGGATAACCTACGTTAGCACATAACATTATCGATTGGTTTCTTTGAGGCAGGTGTTATCCCCTTTGAGTCATATACCATAGCAATAGCTTCCACAAGCCAATGAGACAGCTGCTGCTTAGAGAGGGCTTTCCCTTTGCAGGGCGGGCCCCATGCGACAGAGCTAGTCGCTCTTTCTAAAAGCCTTAGTCCTTGTTATATACGTGTTAGACCCCCAAGAAAGAGAATTAATGTGTAAGTAACTGTGGCAGACAAGCCTGCCACAGGCCACCGAAGTGGCTTTCCAAGGGGCCCTCCAGCACAGAGACACAGGGAGTTGATGTTCAAGCAGTCCAGGTTTATTTACGAGGTTGGAAAGATGTTACAGCCAAGGAGCAGATGTAAAAACTGTCATGACAGAGGCTCCCTTGTGTGAGTGGGGATGGCAGATTTAACCTGTGCGCACTGATTACCTCACTACGCACAGGCGCAGCCACTCCTGTTCCTGGGTCCAATTAGCCTGGCCAATTCTTAACCAATTATCCAATTGGCCAGCTCTAATTAGCTTGACCCAGGGCAGGTGTGGCTGCTTAAACCAGCCATTCCCACACCACAGTAACCTTATAGTCTTTGCTCATAATATAACCATTTTAAAATCATGATTTTGACTGCACAGGGTCTTTAAATGTTTTCCTGAGGTAAGGGTATTTCTTAAGTGTTTTACTGTATATCGGTGTATTGCGTTACGGAATCCAGAATTGTCAGCAGAGGGAAAAAAAATATATTAGAAGACTTTTATTTAAAATTATTTAAAGGAATACTTAAAGGGAAATGAATACTTAAGTGAAATACATCAGTAAATCCTTAAATAAATATTTAAGTAGTGCCATCAGCTCACTTAAATTTAAGGGTACTTTAAGGGAAAATTTACTTTAAAATACATATACAGTGCCTTTGGAAAGTATTCAGACCCCTTCACTTTTTCCACATTTTGTTACATTATAGCCTTATTATAAAATGGATTAAATTCATTTTTATCAATTTATCATCAATCCACACACAATACCCCATGATGACAAAGCGAAAACAAGTTTAGAGATTTTTGCAAATTTATTAAAAATAAACTGAAATATCAAATTTACATAAGTATTCAGACCCTTTACTCAGTACTTTGTTGAGGTACCTTTGGCAGCGATTACAGCCTTGAGTCTTCTTGGGTATGATGCTACAAGATTGGCACACCTGTATTTGGGGTATTTCTCCCATTCTTCTCTGCAGATCTTTTCAAGCTCTGTCAGGTTGGATGGTGAGTGTTGCTGCACAGCTATTTTCAGGTCTCTCCGGAGATTGGGTTCAAGTCCGGGCTCTGGCTGAGCCACTCAAGGACATTTACAGACTTGTCCCGAAGTCAGTCCTGCATTGTCTTTGCTGTGTGCTTTAGGTTGTTGTCCTGTTGGAAGGTGAACCTTCGCCCCAGGCTGAGGTCCTGTGCACTCTGGTGCAGGTTTTCATCAAGGATGTCTCTCTGTACTTTGCTCCATTCATATTTCCCTTGATCCTGACTAGTCTCCCAGTTCCTGCTGCTGAAAAACATCTCCACAGCATGATGCTGCCACCACACTTCATCGTAGGGATGGTATTGGCCAGGTGACACTTGGCATTATGGCCAAAGAGTTCAATCTTGGTTTCATCAGACCAGAGAATGTTGTTTCTTATGGCCTGAGAGTTCTTTAGGTGCCTTTTAGCAAACTCCAAGCGGGCTGTCATGTGCCTTTTATTGAGCAGTGGCTTCCGTCTGGCCACTACCATAAAGGCCTGATTAGTGGAGTGCTGCAGAGATGGTTGTTCTTCTGGAAGGTTCTCCCATCTCCACAGAGGAACTCTGTCAGAGTGGCCATCAGGTTCTTGGTCACCTTGCTGACCAAGGCCCTTTTCCCTCGATTGTTCGGTTTGGCAGGGTGGCCAGCTCTAGGAAGAGTCCTGGTGGTTCGGGACCTTCAATGCTGCAGAAATGTTTTTGTACCCTTCCCCAGATCTGTACCTCGACACAATCCTGTCTTGGAGGTCTACGGACAATTCCTTTGACTTCATGGCTTGGTTTTTGCTCCGACATGCACTGTCAACTGTGGTACCTTATATAGACAGGAGTGTGCCTTTTCAAATCATGTCCAATTAATAGAATTTACCACAGGTGGACTCCAATCAAGTTGTAGAAACATCTCAAGTATGATCAATGGAAACAAGATGCATATCATAGCAAAGGGTCTGAATACTTATGTAAATGTGATATTTCAGTTTTTTATTTTTAATAAATTTGTTTTCGCTTTGTCATTATGGAATGTTGTGTGTAGATTGATGAGAAAAATGAATTTAATCAATTTTAGAATAAGGCTGTAACATAACATAAAATGTAGAAAAAGTGAAGGGGTCTGAATACTGTATGCAACCGGCCACAGGTGTTTTAAGCATTAGTGCTCATGTCCCATTGGTGAATTTTAGGACCATTTATTGTTTTTGGTTTTTTTTCCATTAGAATTTAATTACTTCAGTGATAAATAACTTTACTGAACTCATACCTTTGTTTCATACCTGTTCAGCTCTTTGATCAGTCAATATTTCTGAGGCTCTACTTCTTATGATCACCAACAGTTCAAACAGCATAGGTTAACAATGAAAGCACTTTATATGTTCTGATTTGTTTTGTGCACATCGTGATGCTGTCTATAATTATTATACTGTCTTTTTGTGGGTAATTCTGTGTTCATGTTTTCAGTTACTAATTTTGATTAGGGGAAGATCAAGGCATTTTAAATTATGTACAATTCACACAAAGGAAAACGTTGTATGTCAGTCACAAAGCACAGATACAGTTAAATTTCTTTCTTAAAACAAAAATGTATTCTGCATCCAGTCTGACATGGAGCCGATGACTCTGAACCATATTGACGATGACCTGAACCAGGTGAAGGAGGTGGCCATGACTGAGGAGCAGAGACTGTGTCTCCAGGAGCTCTACCTGAGGAAGAACTTCATCACATGGGCAAAAGAGGGTCTAAAAGGTGAGGGATGGAGAGAGGGAGAGAGAGAGAGAGAGATATGAATAAGTAATGTTGCTCTTCTCTTGTCCCTATGCATAAATATACAACATGGACAAAAGTATGTGGACACGTGAGATCCAACATCTCATCCAAAATTATGGGCGTTAATATGGAGTTAGTTCACCCTTTTCTGCTATAACAATCTCCACTCCTCTGGCAAGGCTTTATGCTAGATGTTGGAGCATTGCTGCAGGGATTTGCTTCCAGCCAGAAGAGCATTTCTGAGGTTTGGCACTGATTGGGTAACTAGGCCAGTTGGCTTTCCAATTGATCCCCAAGGTGTTGGATGGCGTTGAGGTCAGGGCTCTGTGCAGGCCACTTAAGTTCTTCAACACCGTTCTCAACAAAACCATTTCTATATGGACCTCGCTGTGTGCCGGGGGGCATTGTCATGCTGAAACAGAAAAGGGCCTTCCCCAAACTTTTGTGGAAGCACAGAATCATCTAGAATGTCATTTTATGCTGTAGCATTAAGATTTGCCTTCACTGAAATGAAGGGACCAAGGCCAACCCATGTAAAACAGCCCCAGACCAAGGGGTGTCAAGATACTTTTGGTCATATAGTGTACATTAACACTATAAATAATTGTGTGCAATATTGACCATATTATATTAACACAGAGAGTACACCACTATGGATGTAAGCTGTATTTTTCTTGTTTCCCTGTTTTCTGTGATGTTCTCTTAGGACATGAGAATATTGGATCATGGTAACAGGCCATTTAGCTTACCTAAGCCATTTACATACATCCAGCACTGTGTCAAGCCTGGATTTGTATACCTTAAGAGTCTTTGGATCTGCTACCTGATATGGCTGGCTGTTCTGCATATTAATCAATTCTTTGCACAAGGTTTCTGTTATATTTAGCTAGGCATGGGGGTCACAATCATAGACATGCAATAGACCGGGAGGCACGACTTCAGTCAACCTGAACTTGTGAAGTTCCGGAAGTAAGTAAGTACTGTGCATGTTGAGGGCAAAACATTGGAGCTCCCATTAAAATGAATGGCTAAATAAAACTTCCCCAATGGTATTATGAAACTCGATTAACGATCATTATGCTCCATATATGAAGCAAGCAGATTGTGAAAATATTTAATACGTAATATAGCAAATGTGAGCACTCAGTAATCTATAGCTGACCGTTAAGCAGTGAGCACACCCTTGCTGGAGATGGGCGTGGCATGCTGCACGAACTTGGTTTTTCCCCTACAGTGATAAAACAATAGATGTGTGCTACATTAACAGCTAAATTTTGTTTAATTTTTAGCAGAATGCTTAGCAGAATTTCACAGCTTTACAACCTAGTCCCCTAGTAGAGCAAAACACAGCCCAAGCTAATATTAGGGAGTCTTTGAACAATGGTGGTTAGAGCTAGCCAAGTCGCTTTACTCTTGAGTAATGTTTTACTTAGACAGTTCATCACAGCTGGCTATAAGGCACGCACACCCTTGCTTGAAGACATATGGACAATCAGGTATGTATTGCAGTGTGTATAACACAATATATCCAAAAGCAACCCACGCCATGCTTCCCAGACTTTAGCGTATACAACTGCCTCCTGCTTGCGGCTGGGTTCATAACTCATTGTATTGTATGTGTATTTAATCCTACCTATTGGGGTTTTTGAAGGACTTTTTGATCCAGGTATAGTTTATATAGTTTATCCATGTGTAGTTTAACCTGCTGTATATATGCAATCTCTCAGTATTTCATTGCAAACTAAAAAAGAGGAAATTCATTTTTGATTTTTTGCCCAGACAATTGCATTTGTGGCACTTTATTTCTTCCAAAATTATGAATACAAACCAATCTAGTATTGTAAATGGTACAAATGTTTTGCTTCATTTATCAATGAAGCCATTTTTCAAGTCTCTGTGGTGTTCACATCTGGAGTTGTAAAGCTTTAAATAGGATACCCCCTAAACGGGCAAAGATTGGCCAAATTTGGCATGTGTGCTAAGGGTTAAGCCATTTTTTAAGTCTCTGTGATGCTCATATCTGGAGTTATAAAGCTTTAAATAAGGTACCCCCAAAATGGGCAAGGATTGAGCAGATTTGCCATTTGCGCAAAGGGGTTTAGAAGTTTCATCCAGTCAGTATTACTTCTTGTTGAAATGTCATGCCATAGAGGAGGCCTTGTTAATTTGCCATAATACATCAATTCATCAAATCATCAATACATCAAATCATTCTACTTACAGAATGATTTCTAGTCCCAAGTGGCTCAATTACTTCTATACTACAAATTCCGTCAGGATCATTACCTGGCATCAGATCCACAGCTGATTTTCCTCTTGCAGGCTGATTGACATACTGAGCCAGAAAAAGGTCAGTTATAACACCTAAAAATTCTTCCTAACTTTTTCCTTGTCCCGTCATCATTTCTCAATTAATAGCAATCCTGACAAGCTTGTTTTATTTTTCCAAATAGTATTGAATCCACACTACTGTCTGAAGCTGGCGGCCGGTAACACACGCCTACCATAAGGTCCTTTTCATGTTCCCCTATCAGCTTTATCCAAATATCTGCACTAGGCATAAGCTGGTCAATTTCTGGAATTTTCTGCACATTATTATTATTATTATTATTATTATTATTATTACATAAAGAGCTACACCGCCACCTCTTTTACTGGATATCTGTGGCTCTTTTCATCACAGCACTTGTTCAACTAGCCTCTTTCGAAATCCAAATGTCTTTGGCTCATAGATTTTCTTGACAATCTAGTTCCCAGATGGCTTTAGGTAGAAAATGTTGTGCCGTAGTTCACCTGTTCAAACAAGTTAACACAGAATCATTCAAAACCTGCCATAGAATCATCATGCCCATTGTAGTGGTAAAAATAGGTTCAGTTTCTGTCCTTTTGTTTCCTATGTTCCAGTAAACGTTTTCCCACTTTTATCCACTTCACTGGGAGTTGGGTGCCGTTGTCTGACGCGTGTTGCAATTGAAATAAGAAACGTATTATTGTTGTTGCTCTTGTTGAATTTATTTACAAATTAAATGAACATAAACTGCAATAATAAACAAAAACAATATTAAAGTCCATTTAAACTTTTCCAGCTTTCACGGGTCCACTTTGGTTGTGCAAAACACGGTCAATGACCGTTTCCGCTCGCACCCGTCTACTCCCGCTGGCCCGTCTTCTTCTTCTTCTTCTTCTTCTTCTTCTTCGGTGTTGTTTACCGGCAGCTTGAATCCTTGAAAGTTGCATTACTGCCATCTTTCGGAGTAAATTAACTCCTACAGCTTATTGCCTGTCACACTTTTATTAACAATCCCGTTCCCCGAAGGTAGTTGATAAAACATCTCCTCCCCTGCCCACTAGCACCACACTCCAGTACATTCCTCAATCCTCCTCCTGTTATCCCCAATCTTCCCATCTCCTCCATCATATCCTTCCTTTCCGACCTATATTTATTGCAGTTAATGATAACATGTTCTGAGGTTTCTGGTACCTGACAGATTTCACAAATGGAGCATCGCGTAGTTCTGGCAGGTCACGAGAGTCAAGCGCTCCGGCCGAATCAGCTGATGGCTCAGCTGAGTGATGTTCGCCTATCACAGTACATTCACTAACAGGGCGGTCTACTTAAACAGCCTCCCTCTACTCATTCGGCTGCTCCTCCTGCATGCAAGCGCTGCACGTTGCTTCGTAAATCGGCGCTTCTTCCTGCAATCCAGCTAGCCTACGGCACGTTGCCAGTCTAAACCAAGTCTACTTGCTACATGTTAGCTGCTAGTCTAAGCTCACAGCCTAGGCACTATGAAGAAGTCTCGCTATTCATTTGCATTGCTCCTTACCTCTAAGCTCTAGCTGCAGCAGGCAGGCGATCCATTTCGGGGCCAGCCACGCAAAGCGTTGTCTAAGCGGCTTATTCCAAATATTGAGGATACCGGTGCACTGTCCTCACTGCTAACTGGCCAGGGAGCTTCATTCAAGGAGCGCTGCTTTGTGGCGGCGCCGCCCCTCCATGGAGGACGCCATGTTCAAGCCTGGAAGCTGCTGCCACGTCCATATCTGCTAGCTGCAGATTTTTGCCGGGTAATGTCATCAACCTTATTTAAATTCTGCTGGGCTCTGAGTCTAGCGTAAACGCATAATATACAGTGTTGCCAACTATTTCTATAGAAAGTAGCTATGGCCTCATCTAAAAGTCGCTAAATTGACAACACCGAATATACACGTTCGATTGCGGGGACGTCTCACAGAGGGGCTGGTTCCACGAATATCGCAAGTCTTTCGCTGAAAGCGGAAACGTTCCAACATATGCGGGCACAAGTTAATGGCATGCTTATTGTCGAGTTTCTCACCACCAAAGCTAGATGCGTCACTGCTAAAGAATTCCTGACGTGAATGTTTTCGGCTACCTTCCTGAACGCAGTAGAATTGGGTCGTACGCTACATCCTCTACTTGATCAGAGCTGGGTCTTCCAATCAACCGTTTTACGCGAATTTGGGGTTCGTGCACGTAAATCTAAGCGGAAATGTCTGAATTGAGAACGCCAAAGTTCTCACGCTTGGCTGAGATGGGAAAAGTAGGCGTATCGATAAAGAATCTTTTGTTCATTACGAACGGCTGACGGATTAAGGACAGTCGCTAACACGCAGCTACTAGATAGCCCCATGCCTACTTCCTGGTGTAAACAGTTATTCCGGAAAAATCGGGCTGCGAGATGGCAGTTAAACTCTGGCTGTTATAGGTTTGGCAGATTGAACATGGGCGGCAGGGCGTGTTGCAAAGAGCTGAGATGTCTAAATTGTTCAAAGCTGCATTCTACCCTTCGCTGAATCGCTACACTACAAGGAGTGTTGGACTGTTACCGGCAAGTAGGCTACAGCCAATGTTGTAAATGCAAACCAGCTTCGGCTTCAACTTTCGGTTTCTGAAAGTTGTTCTCCACTGATTCACGATTTGCGCTTAAAAAGCCGGTTACCTATCAGGACCCAATCATCGCGACAGGAAAAATAAAAACATTAAATTCATATTGGTGTTAAATCTGCGAGGATACAATTTGGTTGGCTATCTAATTTAGCTGTCAGATCACGATGCTGAATGTTTAGGGATTGCTAATGTTTATTGTAATGAGACAAATTAGGCTAACGTTGTCTTATCCAACTGGTTCCCTCAATATTGTGCTGTTGCAAGACGCGAATGCGTACGTTCCGCATTCATAAGTGTATCGTTGTATTCCATGACACCTAAACGGGCGTTTAGGCTTATCACAGCGGAGAAGGGATTTCATGTAGCCTTCCCCGCGTCACTGCTCTGACCTCTTCACCGTGCATGTGATCAGGCATGTGACCACACGACTGAGCACACATGTTGAGGAAAAAATTTATACCTCCTGCTACGGACATGCTCCACATAGCCTAGGTATTGGCTTCGCCGTCTCTACAATTGCATGCTCACGCGAATGGCGTGGCGCGTCATCCTTGGACCTGCTGCCGGTATGGCTGGTTCCAGGCAGATTTGTAGCATGTGCTTTCGCAACTTTGTCATAGTTTCTTTAATCGTACATTGTATTTTCGTCTAAATAGAGTGCAATACGATGGCTAATAAAATAAATAAATACATGAATTATAAATTAATTAATTAATTAATTTAAAATAAATTAAAAAAAGACTGGTTCCAATTCCTCTCCTAATATTCTCATTCGGTAAGCACATTAGTAATGCAATGTGGCCCTTTAAAGCAGCCCACTGTGCCCAACTGTTAAATAATATTTAAATAACGACGTATTAAGAAATAATTATTCGAACCTTATTGCTTCGATGCCTGCCCTCGCCCGGAGTGGCCCTTATGTCAGCGAATTAAGCGTTGTTGCCGTTATCGTTGTTAGTGTTAATCAGTTTAACCTTCAGGGTCCAAGTTGAACTATGCGGTTGTTCCCTGCACTTGGACCGGTACTTCTCTCTAGGGATTTCGTCATACTTGTTCCTGGTTATGGTTATACACTTTGTACGTCGCTCTGGATAAGAGCGTCTGCCATATGCCTGTAATGTAATGTAAGCGAAACTCAAAAACACGATCGCCAATCGTCTCGGCTTTCGGGACCAGGCTATGCAGCTTTTCCAGCGTATCCGTTTGGTAGGAGTCGCTTCCGATAGCGCAACGCAAGATTAGCCTCATCGTGACGCCTGATGGGCAGAAACAGTAATATGTTCATCCAATCTCTGCATAATGCATTTCCCCACAATTGAAAAAAAAAAAAAAAAAAAAAAAAAAATTAATAGACTATTCGGCCTCATAACTGCGTTCACAACTGGTCTCTCTTAAGGCAAGTGTTTCAACCCCGGAGTACCCGCTGTTGGAAACTGCATTTCCTTATGCTTCATGGTTCTTTATATGATCTCACCATGGCAAATATGCTTAAATTAGCTATATATTGTATACACCTCAAGATTTTAATCTAGGAAAATGAAGAAACTTGTGTCATTATTGCATACTAGCACTGTTTTCCGTCCTCTCCTCCATGACTCGGTACCTGTGGTGGCGCCCCCATGCGAGCCCTGAGGAGCCTTCATTGGGAAATGCCATGATGAAATCTGGTTGCCGTCCGCCTCTGTCTCATTGGCAATGTGGTCCCCATTCCGGAGTTGTACACCACCACTCCTGCTCCAGTGTGGCAACGGCAGCAGTGATGGTTCCCAGCATCCTCAGTGAAGCTACGGGGCTTTGGACATGTACTACTTCATCCGTTGGCATTGACATAATTTCCGTTCAAAAGCTATGAGCTTTGCAGTATAGGAGCACGGCTGCTACTGTCTACTGGCAAGTACCGGTGTCGCAGCCGCCAATGTTTCCTCTGTAATCAGTTTCCTGCTACTGCTACTACTGCTGCTGCTGCTAGTGCTGCTGCTACTGCTGCTGCTGCTGGGTGCTACTGCTACTGAAGCTGCTGCTGCTGGTACTGCTTCTGCTGCTGTTACTGCTGCTGGGTGCTACTGCTGCTGCTGCGTACTGCTGCCACTACTGCTGATGTTACTGCTGCCGTGTTGCTGTTGCTGATGCTACTGCTCCTGCTGTTTATTGCGGCTGATGCTGCTGCACTACTACTGAACGAGGATTCATTACACTAATATGAGTGGTATATTTCCCTCTAATTGGTTTAAATCTCTGTGCTGGGGGGAAATACGAACAAGCTGCTGGTACACATAGCCTAATGATATTTGGTGATTAGTTTGAATGGCCTTGGACTTACGAGGTAGCTGAGCCACTGACTGACATGCTTGTCACAATCGACAACCTGAGCCGACCAGAGGAGGATGGGTTTCCCCCTTGAGCCTGGTTCCTTCCGAGGTTTCTTCCTATCTGCTACAGGGAGTTTTCCTTGCCACTGTCGCCTTAGGCTTGCTCCGGTGGGGTTCAGGTCAGGGTTGTCCGTAAAATGCATTGTGACAACTGCCGTAAAATACACTATACAAATAAATTTGATTGATAGAAGCCAAGGCCATACACGTAGGCATAGCCTTTAACATTACAAATAGTAAAAAAATAAATAAAAAAAATAAATAAAAACCCTTGGTACACATAGCCACTGACCCACAATGTTAGAACAGCCTCGAGCTGACCGGATGAAGGGCCTTTCTGGTAGCCGAATGGCATTTCACATAGTCATCACTTCAGCCGGAGACTAAATGGACTGCATTTATATAGCGCTTTTATCCAAAGCGCTTTACAATTGATGCCTCTCATTCGCCAGAGCAGTTAGGGATTGGGTGTCTTGCTCGGGGACGCTTCGACACGCCCAGGGCGGGGTTTGAGCCGGCGGCCCTCCGACTGCCAGACAGTCGGTCTTGCCTCCTGAGCTATGTCGCCCTATGTCAGAGACTAAGTACTAACAACATGTCGGCGTATGTTTGCTTTGGGGGGTTTTGCTGCTGCCCCCTCCTGGTCTTGTCCATGCATGCTTGTATGGATGGCAATGAGCGAGGATTCATTTACACTGATGCAGGTAGTAGCATATTTCCCCCGGTTTAGTTTAAATCTCGGCGCTCGAGGGGAAATACCGACAAGCTGTCGGTACACATAGCCTAATATTACATCTCACATAGTATGTTCCCCTGGTTTATTAATTAATAATTCATCTAACTAGTGGCCTCAGGGGAACGTCCAACATGCTGTTGGTACACATAACCACTGATCCATTAAAAAAAAAAAAAAAAAAAAAAAAAAAAGACGGCCTCAAACCGAAGGGCTTGACTGGACGAAGGGCTTCCTCCAGGTGGTCGTACACATAGTCATCACGTCATCGTTGAACACGTGCTTCACATCACTGCTCTTACTGCTGCTGCGCTATGGCTCCTATGCTGCTGCGTTACTGCCACCGCGCTCCTGCTGCTGCTGCTACTACTGGCCTATGCAACGAGTGAGGATTAATTTACACTGACGTAGTTGGTAGTATATTTCCCCCGGTTAGTTCAAATCGCGGCGCTCGAGGGGAAATACCGACAGCTGTCGGTACACATAGCCTAATATCATACCACACATAGTATGTTCCTTGGGGTTATTAATTAATATTACATCTAAGTATTGGCCTCAGGGGAACGTCCAACATGCTGTTGGTACACATAACCACTGATCCATGTAAAAATATAGACGGCCTCAAGCCGAAAGGCTCGACTGGACGAAGGGCTTCCTCCAGGTGGTCGTACACATAGTCATCACATCAGCCGGAGACACTTATTGATAGCATATCAGCATATGGTTGTTTTGGGGTTTGGCTGCTGGCCTCCCGGCCTTATCCACGCAGGCTGCGTGGTTGGCGGGAGAGCTCCAGAACAGAGCCATACCGCCAAACATAACTGTATTGCCTTTATTGTCAATAAAGTTCTACTTGATGACAGTGGTCCTGACAGAAAGACCGGTTGGATGTTTACCTATAAGATGAAGCGTGCTGCGTAAATTGCTGTGTCCTATTCTTAATCTTGATATTACAACCTCCTCTCTTCTGTTTCCTCCCCTCTTTCTTACACTGCCTACTCTATTTTGTATCGGATGTAAATGTCTCCCCCTTCTCTCCTGATCCCAGTGCTGCTGCCATTCTTTATTGATATTTCCCCACACAATGCCCTTTCCCTCTGACTTTGATAACTTGATATTGATTTCAAAACTTCCCTTTTTGACTGCTTCTTTTGCCAACGTATCTGCTCTCTCGTTTCCTGGGATATCTGAATGTGCTGGGACCCACATGAATGAAACATTTTTCCCTTGCCTAACCACTCTTGAATTGGCGAACAAGATTTCATACAGCAGATCCTGGTGATTTCTGGCTGTACCCGTCTTAATACTTGCAATGGCCGACACAGAATCGCTACATATTACTATTTTGTTAACACTACCCGTTCAGCCCATTCTAATGCCATCAATATGGCAAACAATTCAGCAGCATACACACTTAAACAATCCGATGTTCTCTTGCTAATTCCCACTTGGCAACTAGGCACAGCAACTGCAGCCCCTGTCGCATCTGTCTGCGGATCCTTTGATCCATCTGTAAAAATCTGAACACTGCCTTTATACTTACAGTCCCTATAGTTATAATATTCACAACTACGTCAGCATTCTTATTACTATGCTTAATCTTAAGTAATTCCAGATCTACCCCCACACTTTCTACCTCCCAGACAGGTCTAACAGGCCACACCACAGTTTCGCCAAACTCTTTATCATATGCTCCCATATCTCTTGCCACTTGATCTCCTGCCCATCCAAAACTTTCTTTTTCCATCCTCTCCTTCTCCCAGCTTGTCTGCAGTACCCTTTTTGTTGGATGACTATCTCCATGCCCCCTTAGATTAACCCAGTAGTTAGCCACCAGCTGTTTCCGACGCAACCACAGTGGCATTTCACCTGCTTCCACTTGGAGTGCACACACTGGGGAAGTTTTAACTGCTCCTAAACACACTCATAAGCCCGAGCTTGTATAACATCTAGGTCCGCCAGCACAGATTTTGCTGCTGATCCATATACGATACTTCCATAGTCTAATCTTGATCTAATTAAGGCTACATAAATATATTTCAGAGATGCTATATCAGCTCCCCACTCCAATCCTGCAAGACACCTCATGACATTTATCACTTTCTTACATCTACTAACAACATATCTAATATGCTCCCTCCATGTTAACCTCATATCAAAATATACTCCCAAAAAACGAAAACTCACAACTTTCTCTAAATTATTTCCATACAATTTCAAATTGCATTCCCTGAGTTTCTTTCTTGTAAAGAGCATAGGTTTTGTTTTTTCAACCGAAAATTTAACTCCCCACTTTGTTCCCCACTTTTCAACTTGATTAATTCCATCTTGCACTTTCTTCACTGTGTTCAACATTTCTCCCTCTTTTCCACAAAGCCCCGTCATCTGAAAACAATGACTTCCCCATATCCATAGGGATATTCATAAATATGTCGTTTATCATGATGGAAAATAAAGTTGGGCTTACTACACTTCCCTGAGGTGTCCCGTTTTCCACAACATATTTGGTTGATAAATCTGACCCTATCTTCACCTGAATAGTCCTTCCATCTAAAAAGTCCATAACCCAATTAAACATTTTGCCTCTGACTCCCATTACGTGCAGTTTGATTAGAAGTCCCTCTCTCCATAGCATATCATACGCTTTCTCAACATCAAAAAACACTGCAGCCACTGTCTCTTTATTTACTTGCGCTTTCCTTATTTCATTCTCCAGACACAACATTGGATCCATAGTATTCCTTCCTCTCCTGAATCCCCGCTGGCCCGCGTCACCACACCATCTTAAATATCCTAATTTATTCCCCCTTCATCTATAGAGGGACACACTCATAAAATAATTAATGCACACTAAACAATAAATAACAAATGCATAATAAATTCCATTATAACTTCAACTTAAAAGTAGAACAGAATAAATAAATGCCATAATACTTTTTTGGGGTTCTTCTTATAATTATTATAAACCAACATAATGGCTCCTACACCCATGGTCTCTGTTGCACACCAATTTAAAATGGTGCACTAGTTACAATGTAGACTGTAGAATAAAAGGAGCTTGTCATAACCAAACTGAGCCTCTCATTATAAGTATGCTGAAAATGGGGGCTCCATAATGTTAATCTACATACAATAAAGGAGCAATTTTGCATATCTGATACTGTGCATTGGTTTTGTATTGCATGTTTGGCCAGTGGCAGTGGTGGCCTGTTGTGTTGCTGTTGTGATCAAGTACCACAAGTTGTCTTTGCCAGCATTTGGGGATGCTTGAAGTGATTACGCATGTGCTGAATAAAAGATGAAAATGTAAATGGAATCAAATCACATGACAGATAAGCTGTTTTCACTGTCTTCATTAAATATGGTGGTACCTTAGTGGACTGAGGAGAAAATACAACCCTCCCTTTGTCGCTCCCATGTATAAGGTACCCGTAGGTGTATGGATATTACACTACTAAATGGCCCAGTGCATTGTGGCTTTATTTTTGGACTACATGAAATGTGGCCATTAGCTTAACCAAAAGGACAATAAAAATTTCCCTTCTTGAATGCTGCTTAACTGCTGAAAATTGTACACAGCTTATGTTATATAATCGCCAGCAGCCATACCACCACGCACTCTGCTCCTGCTGACAGGCTGAAGCTAAGCAGGTGTGGGCTTGGTTAGTACTTGGATGGGAGACCACCAGGGAATGTTAAGTTGCTGCTGGAAGTGGTGTTGGTGGGCCAGCAGGGGGCAATCTTCCCTCTGGTCAAATAAACCCCAGTGCAGTGACAGGGACACTGTGCTGTCGGAGATGCTGTCTTACGGATGAGACGTTAAACCGAGGTCCTGACTCACTGTGGTCATTAAAGATCCCATGATACTTATCGCAAAGAGTAGGGGGTTCCCTGGTGTCTTGGCTAAAATCCCAGATCTGGCTCTCGCAAGAACTTGCCACCTAATCATCCCCTGATTTAATTGGCTAAAAAAATGTTCTCTCCCTCCAGTGGAGCTGCTCAGTGGAGGATTGTGGTTGTACTGGGCAGCTCCCAGGTGTGAATGTGTATCAGTGTGAAGCAGGGCGTTCCTGTAAAAGAGCATCCGTGCTCAGCGAACCTACCCTGGGTAAATAAAGGTTAAATTTTAAAAAAAAATATATATATAAGCACTAAAAGCAATGCCAGTTCCACTCCAAAATTCAGTGATTATCGATAGTGGTATCGATAAAGTATCGAACCGTTAGAGCAGTATCGAATCAATAAAATCGTAACAATGCCCGTCCCTATCTTAAGCTAATTCCCAGTTATGCTCCCTTGCTCTGTTGACAAAACTCAACCTGCAAAATCTTTTCTAGTTCATGTTAATGGTCCATGGGCCAGACCAGATTTCACTACCACCTGAGGTGGCAAATTCTATTCAAAATATTGAAGAGGTACGTCTGGTAGGTGAGGTTTTGGTTTGATAACTATTGCTGAGTGGTGGCTTTGTCACAGTTATCAGCTGTATTATGAAACTGTTAACTGCCCGCTATTGTAAGTTCAATTTATAGGCACTGGTGCATATTCTATTTTAGGCTTATTTTCAGGGGCGTCTGTTGGGCAAATAAAAAAGCCACTAGAGCCCTTCAAACTGAGTGGTAGCTTTGTCATCACTGTAAGCTTTAGGTGAAAATTGTGGAACACTGTGTGTCATTGTCACTTTGAAGAGTTCTGGCGACCTGTGTATTTGTCTGACAGACTCATAAATGTTAATAAACAAATGTTAATAAATGTCCTGAAAACAAGCCTAAAATAGCATATGCACTAGCGCCTAAAATTCACCTTACTGTACAGGGTGGTTAACTTCATGAGCTGATAACTGTCACAAAGCTACCACTCAGCAATGGTTATCATACCAAAATATCACCTATAGACATACCTTTTCAACATTTTCAACTAGAATTTTAACTTGAGTGGTAGTGAGAAATGAAATGTTGGACTTTGGCTCATGGAGAACCTTGAATCACTTTTATTAATTTACAAATGCCCTCCTTAGTTTCCTTTTGCTAAACTGGAAGAGATTAAGTATTTTATGATACATTTACTGTAGACTACAAATCTGGCCAAATTAGGATTAGATTCAATCCTATCTGTTTTGTCTTGACTGTCCAAACTCTATCTCACAATTGACTTGTATGTGTCCCTGTGTGTTCAGGCGCACTGTGTTCTGAAACACATTGGTTGTCCAAAATGAAGAGACATACACAGGGAGAACGATGTATGACATATGACGTATGACATAGGAAATATGATCTGTGCATCCACATCTATACTGGTGACATCCAGAGATATGGAACTGAAACACAATGGGACACAACACACAAATGTGGTTAACTGACAAATGTAAAGAATTGTGATAGTCTAAATGTAGCCTTAAGTCTTAAACTGAAAAATAGATGTTATTCTTGCCTTGGTTGTGCAGATCTGAATGAGCTGAAGGTCTTTGTGGACCTGGCCTCCATCTCAGCCGGAGAGAATGACCTGGATGTGGATCGCGTGGCCTGTTTCCATGACGCTGTACTGGGATACTCGTCTGTGCTGTACGAGCTGAAGCCAGATGCTGGATTCCAGGCCTTCAAGGAGGCCCTTGGGAAACTGTGGAAGGCTCTCAAAAATGACCGCCACCTTCCCGAGAAGCTGGTGAGAATCTGTCTTTTTTCCCCAACGAGGGCAATGTACTCTCAAACCCTTAAGGCTTGATAAACTTTATTTAAATGCCTTTTAGACTCTTTTTGAAATAAGAAACTTCCAGAGCCCTGGGTTGTACACAAATGTTAGTGTGCTAAAAAGGTAAACCACCAAACTTTGAGTTAAAGGTCCAGTTCTTGAACAACACTGCATGATTGGGCATGGTTCAGATTTGAGGCTTGAATAAAGACAGCCAAACTACGTAGGAAACACTATAGGTGCCAAAAAGGGGAAAAAAATGAGAAAAACATTCAAAGAACAATGTATGACAGAAAATAAAAATATTGATTGTATTATAAAGCAGACACTTAGCGAAATAAAAATTTTATTAACTTTTAAAAAAAATTTTCCTCCTGAAATGTGTTTGATCACCTGTGTTTCAGCGAGACACAGCACGTAACCTGGAGTGGCTGAAGACAGTGAAAGAGAGCCACGGCTCAGTGGAGCTGTCTTCTCTCTCCCTCGCCTCTGCCATCAACAAGAAAGGCCTCTACATTATCCGTGCGCAAAACCAGAAAAAGGTAAGGTAGAGATTATTTTTTAAATACACATGTTTATATTGTTCCTTGCACACTGACCATGAAATCAGCAGTTTTATTTTAAGATGATAAAAGGTGCTTGAACAATTACATTACATTACAGGCATTTAGTAGACGCTCTTATCCAGAGCAACATACACAACCTTTTTTTTTTTTTTTTTTTACACATAGCATTTACATTTGCATCCATTTATACAGCTGGATGTATACTGAAGCCATGATGCAGGTTAAGTACCTTGCTCAAGAGTACAACGGCAGTGTCCTACCTGGGAATGGAACCTGCGACCTTTAGGTTACAGACCCAGTTCCTCACTCATTATTCTACACTGCTGCCATATCCATGCCATCAAATGATGTCACGCAGTCATAGCTAGATGAATATCTAACACTAGTTCTGTTTATGAAGAAAACCGGCAAAGTGGGTCGACTTCTTATTAATGCTGGTGCATAGCATCCAGTTCTCAGTGTTCAGCAAGCTACTCTGAAATATAGTTAACTAAGGTACCCGTTAGTCAACACTGTAAATAGTTAGCTACAGCACAGCCATCAATAAGAGAAAAGTAGTGAACTAAACTTAACTTACTTTTAAAAAGTAGTTTATATTGATGCTACTTCATCAAACAGCAGAAATTGGCCTATTTAATTTCTGAGTTAACAGTTTATTTCGCTACATGTTTCTTGAGTTGCATCCGGAGCAAAAATTTACAAGATGAGTTCTGATGATCTTACTTTGTTTAGTTTTAGCTTATAATGAATGACCTAATGCAGGGTTGTGCCAATTGATGGTAGATCAAGGGATCTGCGATCATCATGAGGTGATTTTTTGCCTAAAAAACGTATATATATATATATATATATATATATATATATATATATATATATATATATATACTTGTAATGGTCTTAACATCAAATCATTGGTCAGCAAATTAGCAAGAATTAAACAAATGCACTCCTGAAACTTCCTGTGCCACCATTTACTTTGCTGTAGTGAACTGTTTGGGGAAAAGCTAGAAACAGGGAAATTCACTTATATAGTCTTCTTGTACGCAAAGGTAAAATCATGATAATGATTAAAATGTTCGAGGTAAAATTTACAAAATTTTCCAAATATATCTTCTGGGATGTTTTTTTTTCTTAAAAGATTAGTCAGGAGTGTATATATGTATATACCACCACCATAGGTGTTTCTGTCACTTCTAAAGACACTATTCTGACGCTGCTATTTCATTTTAACCTATTGATGAATCAAAGTGAGTTTCTGAAATAGCAAGTATGTGTAAATTTTCATTATTAAGACTGTCAACTCATGAACTTTATTTATAGGACTCCATATATTAAGATTTGCAATTCTTAAACCCCTTCTTGGAAAGTTTAGAGACATGACGAATCATCCATGCGACAAAACAAACAAAAACATTGAACCTTTTGTACCAATTATGAGGCCTCAGCCCTCCTGCCATCCTTTCATGGTTTTACAATGAGGCAGTCATATCTAATAACTAGCTCTTGCCTCCTTCATGGCTGGCAGCAGTTAGGCACGCTTCTTGCGCAGTTGGTCTGAAAAGTCTTCATTAATATAGACCTTGCCGAAATAGGACGTACCAAATATTTCCTCCCTTTTATTTAAACGTATAATAAAGAGATTGCGGTTGCTGCTAAATGAGCTTGGTGAATTAATTTTTCTATTACATCTGTGGTGCTCTCTGGTCCTGGAGGGCCTCAGTACCTGCAGGTTTAACTCCAGTCCTGAAGAGCTGCAGTGTCTGCAGGTTTAACTCCAGTCCTGGAGGGTCAAAGTGTCTGCAGGTTTAACTCCAGTCCAATGCGGATAAAGTGAATCACCTGGGATCACCTGCTTACCTGTCACTGTCACTCTGGTAGCTGACCTTGGACACGACCCTGAAGCTGGAGATCTTGGAGGGGCACACGGAGCAGTCACAGCAGCAGGAGGTGCGGGGGATGCGCTCCTACTCCCTGGAGGACCTTCAGGAGCTTCTGAACAGGCTGATGCTGATGTCAGGGAGAGGAGCCCAGGGGCAGAGGGGAGAGGTCGACAACTTTTCTGAGGTAGAGTTTAAATTGATCTGAAGTACAGTTCTCAAAGGAAGACCAATTGCTTTCTGAAGTACAGTTCTGGAGGTTTCTTCATCGTGAGAGATGAAAAACATTATCACTGGACACAAAAATAAGATAAATATTTGTACTGTAAAGTAACAGAACTGAAAAGCTTTATTAGTTCAAGGATTGAACAAGGACACATTCACACAGTTATATTGAGAAATAGGCCTACCATTGTTGGAAAAAAGGGTATATGCTATAGCTGCATTTAGATCAAACCTACTATGCATCAGAAAAGAAGGCACTTGTCAAATCACATTCAATCTAAAAAAGCACAGATTGTTTAAAACCATGTAGCGCTGCATCCCCTTAGAAAAAAGGAAAAACAAAAGAAAAATTGTAGGCTACATATGACCTTTAAATATAGACCCACTAGTTTGACTTTCAAACAGGGACGGTTTTAGCCTGCTGTATTAGGGTGGGTGGTAGAAATATTAGGTGGGCAACTTGGGCGCAGTTTCTTCACTAGGATTGGTGTCACCCAGTGCGCTCGATGGGGGGACGGGGTGCTGTTGGATGCTGTCCGGTGGGGTGGGGGGGGGGGTGCTGGCGGGCGTGGGCGCGTGTTATGCATTAAATTGATATAGCACTTCTCGTCACATTAAAGTATGTATACTTAACCTTGTCTGTAAATGACCATTTGAAAAGTTAATACGGGCTTGAATAATTTTTACAAGACATAAGGGCACAAATTCAGAGGAACAAGTGGCGGTTTTGAGCGAAATTCCTAAAAACGCCTTTTTTTCTTAACATTGCGTCATATTAGCCCAATGTGCAGTGGTAGGGAGTCTTAGCGGTCGTGATATAGTGAGTTGTTGTTCTTTTCAGTAGTTTTATATTGCATTTCACCATGTATCATCATGGTAAATTATTGTGTTTGTGCAGTTTGCACAAACTCCAGCCTGTCAGGACATTGAGCACACTAGCTTTCGTGCCTGGTTGCGTTTTGTGAGACGGGAATTCACTGCTGCATTTGTTACAAAATACTCCTGTCGGTATTAGACAACCAATACTAGTTTTGTTATAGCCTGATACATGATAGCAAACTTTACAATGTTGTGATGTGAACACAGCATTAATATCATTAGCTAACACCCATAGCTACTTGTTCATTCTACAGTCAATATCTGTGACTAAATATTGAATAAACATACAACCTTACCGTTGGTTTTACGCGTAGATATGTTCCTTTTGAGACTGAGTGGTCATATATTGTCTTGGACAATCCGTTTGTGAAATATACACGCATTTGTGACGCCTGGGTGCCTTCCAAAATAGCTGTGCGTAATACCACACGTGTTGTTTACGGCGTTGTCGCCCTTTTTAGTACGGTCTGGCTTGACTGACAATTCATTTATTCAGTAGGTGAGAGTATAAGCTTTCTAACGATGTATAATGTCTATTTTTGCTTTTGGAATAGCGTTTTATAGGTCAGCGTAACCAAATCTTTTCTCATCATCGCATTCACTTACGCACACTCTGGGGTAGCATTAAAAACACGCTGCACCTAATGAAACGTTGTCAACGATTTTTCGTAATTTCTTGGAAAATACTATTATTATTGATTTATGTCTGGGCATAGCTAAGCCATTTGTTTGCTGATAGCCTAGCTGACATCGTTTTCTGCAGCGAAACAGAAGCGCATAGGACTGTGTCATTGATTTACTGTCTCTGGCTCTATCTACTGAACACAGATAAAATGTTATATTGCTATGAAAGTATTACTGCTCAAAATATTTCGGTTATATACGTTACTTTTTAAATTGAGTGTCTTTAAATAGTTTAGTGGTATTATGTCATGGTCCTGTGTTCCTGTCTGTGTTTCCCCTGTTGGGCCGCCAGATGGCGGCACTTCTGTTTTGTGTCCTGCTCCCCCTGTGTTAATTGTATGATTGTTTCCAATTGTTCCATTAGCGTTTGGTGGGTGTCTCGTTTTCCCTTCCCCTTCCGTGGCCTGATTGTTCATGGTGCCCTCCTGTGTCTCGTCAGCGTGTGTTCTATTTAAGTTTCCCCTTCCCTTGACTCAGGTGCTGGATTCTTGCGGTTATGTCTGGTTGTTCTGTGCTCCCCTCCTCAAGTCTGCTCCATGCCTTCCTGCCCATGTTCTGGTTCCCCCGTGTTTGTATTTTCCGGATTTCCTTTGTTCTTATGTTTGTTTGCCTTCGTTTGTTGAAGGTCGCCCTGCGAGGCTTTTTGTTCCCTTTTGTTCCCGTTTGTTAGTCTGTAAAGTCTTTTGTTCTCCTTCCATTTTGGAGTTTTGTGTTTTTTTCCCCTCTGCACTTGGGTCCGAACCCCCCACGCATCCTGACATATTATATAATGTGGATATATCTGTAAGCTAACGCTGGTCACTCACCAAGACACCTGCCCAGTTCTCCACTGGTTCTCCTCACACCAACTCAATTTCTCTCCTCTGACCGTTATTCCTTGTAACCCTGGTCTGTGCCTGGTCTCTTGGACGCCTGGCAGGCTCATAATGATAAGGCTGTGGTCCGTCATATGCGTTAAATATATATTGCCTTATTGTCAATAAAGTTCTTACTTTGATGACAGTGGTCCTGACTGAACAGAGCAGTTGTTGTGACATAAATCACGTAAGGCAACTAAAGGCATTAGCATCACCAATAATATATTAGGCTATGCAAAATAGCACCATCATCATATAAACGTGTCTTACCCTCGAAGGTCTTTCTCCACCTACCAAAAGTGGTCAAAGTCTATCCTTGAATTCCAGCTTCCTGACAAGGTCCAACTCGCCCATCAATAAACTTAAACTAGAAGCATTGCTGTCCCATTGTGGTTGTGTGTAGGCCTAATAATTGGCAAGACAGCAGAAGTGGCATTCCTGTTAGTAGCATTAGCACTGTAGTGAGGTTTGGTCAGGTTTATTCAGAATGGAGTTCAACAACTAATCAGAATTCTGTACGTCTGTAGAGCCCAACTTAGTGAAATAACATAGACATGACAATGGTTTTGAAATAAAGGATATATGCATTGACTATGATAATGAAAATGTGAATAGGCTAATTGAAAACAATTTGCATAATATGAAGAATAATATTATACAATTCTAATTAGAGGAAATGATAATTCTGCATTCTATAGGTCCTTGTTTCTAACGTTAGACATTTAAAACAAAATAACTAATCGAAAAATGAAGGTCGACCTATTCATTAGAAGAATAATATAAACAAAATAAGCCCATATGTGTTTGAAAGTGCAATTACCCTTTAACAAAGGTCAGTTTGTGTTATGGGTTAGTGACACACTGCTGTATATTATGTGGTTAGTTTGTTTAATCAGTTTCATAAAATGAAGTGTTAACAATGGAAATCAGCAAGATCAGGGAATTTGCAATTGCAGACCAACATACGCACAACAAACAAAACACAACAAACAGCAGTAAAATTACCTAATCTGGGGCCGTCTGGGTAGTGTAGAGGTAAAAGCACTCGCCTACCACTGCAGAGACCCGGATTCACTCCCCGGCAGCGGTACTTCCGGCTTGGTCAGACGTTCCTACAAACACAGTTGGCAGTGTTCGCGGGTGGGAAGCCGGTGAAGCCCTGTTCAGCAGGGACGGGATTTGGGGGAGATAGCGTGAACCTCCCCTCGCGTTACGCTCTCCCAGTGAAACTCCTCGCTGTCAGGTGAAAAGAAGCGGCTGGCGACTCCACATGTATCAGAGGAGGCATGTGGTAGTCTACACCCTCCCCAGACCAACAGAAGGATAGTGCATCGACCAGGACCGTGATACACACGGGGAATTGGTATAACGACTAAAATTGTGGAGAAAATGAGAGAAAAATGGCAAAAAAAAAATTACCTAATCGGGTATTACAAGCTTTACGCTATCCTATCCTGTATGTCACTGTAGTGAGGTTTACTCAGAAGAATGGAGTTTCAACAACTGATCATAATTCGAGATGTCAGTAGAGCCCAACTTATTGAAATAACACAGGCACAACAACAGTTTAGAAATAAAGAATATACATTTATTGATTATGATAATGAGTTGGTAACAGGCTAATTGAAAACAATAATTTGTATAATATGATGAATAAGATAATACGAGAAAATTATGATTTGTGATCACTAAACAGAGGTTGGGATTACTACCATTTTACAAAGGTTAGTTTATGTTATTGGTTAGTGACACGCTACTCTGTTACTTGGTTAATTTGTTATATCAGTCTCATAAAAATAAAGTCTAACCATGCAAACTACTAGGACAGGGAATTTGCTATTCCCGACCAGCATACGCACAACAAACAAAACACAACAATAAACAGCAGTAAAATAACCTAAACAGGTATTTCAATTTTACTCTATACTATAATTTCATGTCAGTGTCAAATAAAATGCGTTTCAATACTTAACGGTGATTGTAGGGGAGGCCAGTCCTTAATTCCGTTAGGTGATGCTTGGTCAGCTCGTCAGCTGGTCCCAGGGGTCCGTGGCAGGTGCGCAGGGACGTGGGAGACTTCTTCTATGAAGTCAGGGTCGCGACAGGTTTCAGTCAAGACGACGGATGTGCACAAATCTTCCACTTGAGCCCGGCCGCAAGGGAGATATGGAGAGTATGTAGATACGTGTTCCTCAAACAGCTGTAGATTGGAAATAAGCCGGCTTGGTTTATTCCGCGGACGGTGGCAGGCCAACTCAGGCAGGTCTCCTGCGAGGTGCGAGTTGGGAAGCACAGCAAAGTCCGGTGATGTCCTTAAGGAGATGCGCGTCTGGTCGGTTAGGCAATGCCTTACCTCAAAGCAAAGTTATTAAGTTATTTAGTGACTTTTATGCTCAAAATTTACTGACGTGACGGAACCACACGTGTGATCTCTGTAATGTTTATTATTATATGGTTTATTATTTTGGCCACAAAAACATTTGATTGGCTTGTGCTATTGCAGCGGTCAATGAAACATGCATAGATAGACTATTGATGACTGCATTAATGTTTAAGCTTGTTAAAGATCGGTCAGTTGCAACCAATAACTTTGCTTATTTTAAGTACCGCAGGCACCCGCCCCTCCTCCCTGCACACAGGAGACAGCAAGAGCTGTGAGCGTTGCCATCCAACGACGTGCACAAAGCCGGGCTAAAGTTGCCCGAGCAACAGCCCATTTGCCCTCTTTGGCTGAGCTGCCCCTCTGGAGGGAAAAAATAATAATAATAATATTTTTATTTTTGCTGTTGTGGCTGTGTCACGCCAATTTTTATCTGGGCTGCAAAAATGGTCCGGGTGACGCAATGACCTTCTAAAACAGCTGTTTTATCCATTGTGACATAGTTAACGTTTCGTTACAGCATCCATTTCTGTTGTGATAAAGATTCTAAGTCTCCGTTGTCACCGTAGCCTGACTTGTTTCTGATATAGCCTTGCTGCGCGATTGCTGTGGCCTTTGAGTTAGATTTCTGTAACAAAGTGTGATGTGCCAATACGTGCCTGTCCTAATATCCAAGCTCTGCCACTGGGCAGTGGTTAAAGAAAATGTTTTCACATATGTAGTTATTTTAGAAGGGTACCTCCCTTATCGCCTATATAACCAAAATGCTCTATTTCAGAAATACAACTATTGGAATTGATCAAGCTGTGTACTTTATTTCAAGAAAATAGTTTTACAACATAGACTATTGTTTTATAATATGCATGTTGTTGTGGGAAGTAACAGAAGTAATAAAAACACAGCCTTTTAGATGTTTAACGACCACATATTTGTGTGAAAACCTATAAGAACATAAAAAATGTTTCATTTGCTCGAAGATTTGTAAGAAAGCAAGTGAAATCTCTGTTCACCTGGCAGGTTCCTTCTGCTTCGCAAATGAGTAATTAGGGGCGTAAATCGGACAGTCTGTCATCAAAGAAATTGATGAAGAGTGTTACATTAGGCCATCTATTGGTTATGGTCATTACGTAGGCTTAAGATCATGTCTGCAGTGTGGTATAAAGCATTTTAGTTTTACAAATGGGTGTTTTTTATTTTTATTTTTTAATTACGGTGAAAAGGAGACTTTGAAAAGGTGTCTTTTCGATTCCCAGTTCCCAACTTGCTGCCAGTGTGAGATAATGCATACCCCTGAGGTCAAACCGATTTTTCAGAAAACAGAGTTTGACAGTTTATTTTTAATCCATAATAGCATAAATGCTACAGTATAATCAAATAATAATATATAAATCACTGACTTTCAGAAGAGAATAGTTGTTTCCTTTAATACAATGTCAAAAAATTAGCTGCTTCCCTCGGCAAGTAATAACTATCATTGGTGAGAAAGGATCTGTGTAGTTTTTGGCCAATCGTTTTCCGTTTCAGGAACGGAAATTAAAAAGCAGGAAATGAATGGGTGTTCAATATTCATTTCGAAACATAAAATCGAAAAACGAGAATCAATTGGTTATTCGTGTTGACTGATATTAAACATACAATTACATAAACTGAACTAGCTCTCGATTTTGAAGTTTATGGTATTATGTTTGGTTTTTATTATAACAAAAAGCTTAGGTTTTTTTGGATAATTACCCAATTGACTTTGGTTCGTATTAAATTGTATAAAAGAAAACGGCTGCTATTTTCTGATAAATTAGTTATTTATATGTTGCTGTTTGAGTAGCATTTATGAAATTTTGAAAAATAAACTGTTTGTTTGCTGAAAAATCACCAAAATGGGTTTGACGTCCCTGTTAGGATCTTACGAGTTTTATGTTGCAAACTGTTGTAATAATTTAAAAAAAGAGAGAGTTACCAGATCCATAAAAATATTTGAATGGCTTCTATGCTGATACTAGCCCAATATCAGCTGGTATTAGAGCTTTATTTTTCCCAAATACTAATCTTAAAATCACAGAGCGAAACTCATTTTATGATTGTGAATCACCCCGAAATGCAACGCGGCGTGACGTCCAGTACAATGCAGAATAGTGGAAGCTGTCCTTATGAGGAAAAATTACACTCTGCTGCCCTCTACTGTCAGAACCCCGCATCCATTTCCTTCTGGCTGGCAGAACTGCCACCGCGGCGGCAAACGCATCATCTGAAACCAGTAATAATTTTTTAGGGCCCCTGTCAGTCACAAGTCCTTAGAATCGTCCTAACTTTTCCCCCCCATATGGCGCCCCTGACAAGGACTGGCCTACCTAAAGATTGCATTCAAACCTAAATGTGTGCATCTAGCCATGCAGGATTTTTGACCTCTGATATCGTGTCCTGTGTCTTCTGGTTTGTCTTCTGGTTTTTGAGACAAACTCTGCAGGAGGAGATAGATTATCTGTCTATATTAGGGTATCAGTGGATTTTAAACTGCCCCAATCACATTTTTTTTTGCTGCTTGTGTAGGGCAGGGCAGACCACATTCTTACAAACAATATAATATTGTAGGCTATACAATTCACTGTTTCCCTCTCTAAAGGCATAATCTAAAGACTACATATCTTCTGTTTTCTGTCGACTGACCTATCAATGAATTCGGCAATTTAATTGATAATTCTGATCTTCAACAATAATTATAACATTAAATCACAGAAAATATATTTTATATGTAGGTTAAGTGAGGGGTTCTAGTGTGCAATATCTCTTGTGTTCAGTATTCAGAGTGCTGAACATTTTAACAAGGGTATTGACTGTTGGAACTGCTGGACTTGCTTGTCCCACAGTATGAAGTGTGCTTTATGAGAAGAAGATTAACGATTACTATTTTTCAATATTGAACAATGGTTATAACTTTTCAATTCCTCTTAACAGCTTTGTTTTGTACAAGTATTGTCACCATTCTCATTTTATCACCATTCACCATTCTCATGCTGTGCCTTGTCATATTCATGATTTAAGCCAATTGACCAAGCCAGGATTTCAGTAGTGACATCATTTTTTATATTGGAAAAATGGCCAGACTATTGAATTGCTTGTTGCAGCCATCTTTTTTATCCGATTGTGTTCAAACTTGGTGTACATCTATATCTATGTCTTGGCACTGTGTTGCGGCACACCGAGTTTGAGAATGATTAGCAGAACTTGATATTAACTTTTTGGCTCACCAGCCTCTGTGGCTAGTGGTTTTCCAAAGTCACTAGCGACTCAGCATTTTCACTGGCCAAAGTACCCCCTTTTTTTAAATAAAATATTATATAATATTTATACCCCCCTTTTTATATTATGAAATAGCCATGCTAGGTTCATATTTATGATCTCTGTCTTCATGCACTTTCACCGAATTTGTGCATCTGTACCTGTATCTATTATCCTAAAATGTGTTCATGACGTTTCTGGTTTTGGCACTCTTGTCTGTGTAAGGAGGGGTGGGTGTGTCTACAGGTACAGCAAAGCAAAACGACAAGCCAGTAGGGCTCATTCAAGAACTACAGTTAACCATGGAATTGCTTTTTCATGGTGTCATCTGTTGAAGTTTGCCATGGGGAGTTGGCTTGTTTTTGGTTGGACCTGTAAATAACATTACCGGTAGTATGAAGCTGGCAACAATAAGGACTTTCCAGAGGGCATGACATTTTCACATTTAAAGTTCTAATGATAAAACTACTATTATGGTCAATATAATGGAATAAATTAAGGTATAATCCAATATTCTATTTGATTCAATTTTATTTGTACAGTACTTTTTACAGAGAACTATCACAAAGATACTTTACACAGTAGCAAGGCAAGAGACAGAGCAAAAAGAGCAAATACAACAAACACCAGGCCTAAAATAGCAAGTGCATGAGGTAGAGGGGAGAAAACTCTGAAATGTTAGCAAGAAAAAACTCCCCAATGGGAAGAAATCTCGAGAGGAACCCGCCTATATAGGGGGAGCCCATCCTCCACAGGCCAGCCTGTAGAGTAGACTGTAGAGGGGAATGTAGCAGAAATGCTACAAGGGATCTGTCACAGCAAATAAAATAGGTTAAGCAGGTTACAGTTGAGGAGACAGTTAACAGGAATAATAGAACACCAAATGGTATAGTTCAGTGTAGGGCAGTTTAGAGGACTCAGGTGATAAATCTGGAGCTCCAGGCTGCATCAAGGCAAGGACAGGGGAGGAAGAGGGCTGAAGCAGTCCACAACCATGAAGCGAGGGGCAGCTGGAGTGATTCTATGGACTCAGGGTGAGGAAACCGGCTGGTTAGCTAGCTCAGTATGCAGTTTCAGAAAATGAAATATCCGTTCGTACATAACCACCCAATAAATGGTGGGCTATTTATAGGCTTTGGTGCAATGGCTATTCAAGCATCAGAAGCATGTGTTTTAAAAATAACACAAAGGTTGACTAATAAAGTGTTTACTGAAAACATTTAATTTCATGCTTGCAGTAGAATGACAAACTGCAAAGTGCAAATTGAGGTAATTGATCTAAACATTAACAGTATAATAACATATGAAGTGACTTAAAACCTTACATTGAAAACATTTCATTTGGATTCAAGATTCAATACTTTATTGCCATACAACTTAGTTGTTAGGAATTTGTCTGTGTGATCATGACAAAACAGCAAATCAGTCAAGACATATAATAAGAAAAAAAACACACAACACATAACCCCCACCCCATAGAACATTACATAGATCCGTGGATGTAAGAGTTTAACAGTCCAGAAGCAAAGTCCAGTGCAAAATAAGAATAGTGACGGGTGCTTTGAAATATAGTAGTAGTGAGTGCTTTGCTATCGTAAAGTGCTGATGCAGAATTGGGGAGCCATTCGATGATTGGATGGTTCTGCAGTAATTGCTTTTGAGGAAACGGAATGGCTTTGTTTTGATGGCCCTGAGTCTTTTTCCTGAGGGCAGAGTAATTAAGAGGGGGTTGGCAGGGTGTGTGGAGTCCTGTAGTATTTTTAGACCTTTGTGCTGAATACGGGTCTTGTAGATGTCAGAGATGGGGGTGAATTTGCAGCTGATGATTTTTGAGGCGGAGTGAACAATTCTGTCCAACTGCTTCCTCTGCTGAGCTGTGGAGTTGCCATACCACACAGATATAGAAAAGGTGAGAACACTTTCTATCGCAGCTCTGTAGAACTGCAGCATCCCCTCTCTGAACACCCTAAACTTTTTGAGCTGGTGCAGGAAAAATAGTTTTTGGTGGGCTTTTTTGATGATGCAGATCGAGTTGTCATCACATTTCAGAGAGGAGGCGATTGTTGTTCCACTCTTTCCACCTCCAGGCCATTGATGGTCAATGGCGGGAGAGCCTTTTAAGTGCTGCAGGATGGAATGGAGACAGAGGGACACAGCATCCTCTACAGACCTGTTTGCCCTGTATGCAAACTGGTAGGGGTCTAAGCTGACCGCGTTGGATAGGTGTTTACATACTAGGCGCTCAAAGATTTTCATTGTTACAGATGTTAATGCGGTCTGTAATCATTCAGGCAACTGATGTTGGATTTCTTAGGCACAGGGATGAGTACAGCGGACTTAGAACAAATTGATATATTGATTACTGCAAATTGATTTCTGAGACCTACGTAGGCTACTTCTGATATGGCCAGAG
This sequence comes from Anguilla rostrata, assembly GCF_018555375.3. NCBI lineage: Eukaryota > Metazoa > Chordata > Actinopteri > Anguilliformes > Anguillidae > Anguilla > Anguilla rostrata. Next base: position 71,198,174 of record NC_057934.1, read on the forward strand.
TACAACTTCTGTACAACATCGAAGAAGGATGATAATGGGCTACTTTAATAGGCTGGATGTGCATCAGTCAAACCCCTACCATAAACTTATTGATGAAATTTCTTGACTCCATACATCACAGCCAAGGCCTATTTCTCTAGCTGCTTGACAAAGTGTGCGTGACACAGCCTATCTGAGCCATCATTATATGGGTAAGAACAGCCCCTATTCCATAAGGGGAGGCATCACACGTTAAAATAAATTCCCTCTTGGGGTCATAGTGTACCAGCAGCTTGGACGAATGCAGCAACTCTTCTGCATAAGCAGACTCAATCCCATTTAGTATGCTTAGCAATGCATGCAATTGTGCAAGAACAGAGGACGTTCATAATGATTTTAGCAAGATGTCTGTGTTGCATGACTGTCTAGCTGATGTCAAAAACTGGATGTGCCATAACTTTCTCCTCTTGTTATTGGCCCTAAACCAGCATCAAAACAAGTTGAGTCTGGTGTTGCTTGTTATCAATTTAAAGGCATGCTATGCAGCATTTTTAACTTGAAAATATAAAATAGCCATGCTAAGGCAAATCTGTGATGCACTGGCAATCTCAGTCTTTGTGTACTTTTGCTTAATTTATGCACCTTTACCTATATTTGTTATTCTAAAATGTGTTTGGGAAGTTTCTGAGCGCTGTTTTCTGCCTGGGGAGGGCTGGGTGTGGCTACAGAGCCTGTGGTTTGGAATCAAATTTCAACTGAGTGTTTGCTGCAATAGCTAGATAGCCGGTGAAATAGCACAGACGCAGTGAAGCAAAAAGACAAGCTAGCAGGGTTGGTTCAAGAAATAGAGCTACTATAACTTTGGAATTGCTTTTCCTCAGTGGCGTCAGCTGAAGTTTGCCAAGGGGATAAAAATGATGCGAATATGGATTGTTTTCTGTTGGACCTGTACTGTAAGTAACATTATTATTAATTACATTTATATAGCACTTTTCCAAATGCTCAAAGTGCTTTACAGTGAAGGGGAACTCACCTCACCCACCACCAATGTGTAGCACCCACCTGGGTGATGCACGGCAGCCAATTTGCACCAGAACGCTCACCACACGTTAGCGAAGGTGGAGAGGGAGAGAACATTTATTTAGCCAATTAAGTCTGGGGAGGATTTTTTAGTGGCAAGTTTGCGAGAGCCAGATCTGGGATTTGGCCAGGACACCGGGGAACCCCCTACTCTTAGCGATAAGTGTCATGGGATCTTTAATGACCACAGAGAGTCAGGACCTCAGTTTAACGTCTCATCCGAAAGACGGCATGTCCTACAGCACAGTGTCCCTGTCACTGCACTGGGGCATTGGGGTTTATTTGTACCAGAGGGAAGATTGCCCCCTGCTGGCCCATCCAACACCACTTCCAGCAGCAACTCAGTATTCCCTGGTGGTCTCCCATCCAAGTACTAACCAAGCCCACACCTGCTTAGCTTCAGCCATTTGGCAGGAGCAGATTGCATGGAGGTATGGCTGATGGCTATGCAGCTATGGTTGCCAGAGGTGTCCATTTTGTGATCCCGACTGGTCAATGTACCCTAATGTCTGTGACTTGGTTGAGTACTTGGGGGGTGGGGGTGAGTGGGCGGGGACCGGGTTGAAGACGAAGGAGGAGACTTCTTTGATTGTAAACAGAGGCTAAAAAATCCTGCATAGTATTCCTTTACACCCTGCCTCAAGAAAGTTATGGGTCATTTTTGATCCTAGTCTAAATTTTGAACATCATATAAAAAAAACATACACAGACATGTTATGATCAACTTAGAAATATCGAGAACAAGAGCTCTGTCCTGTCGTTTGAAGACACTGAAAAATCATTCATGCTTTTATTTCTTCATGGGTCGTATACAGCAATGCTTTATATACTATTGTCTGAATCACAAATCCTTGGCCCAGATGCAGGTAATACAGAACTCCGCAGCAAGACTTTTGACAAGGACAGAACTAAGGATTCCTGTGGGCCTGTTTCATAAGACGGCGACCTAGACCAGATGTAGGGTTTACTTTCTCCCAGTGCTGGGAAAGCCCATATGTCTCCTCGACATATTGGAAACCATGGATCATGCGTTTTCCCAGGCCTTCACATCACTCTGTACATCACAAAGCACTGACCGTGATGCTCGTGCATTACTACAATATGTAAGGAAAAACAGAAGAGCAACTCTTCCTCAGGTGACTGAGAATGTCAATGCAGGATGCGATCCGACTGTGTCAGCAAGAACAGTCTGTTGAAAACTACATAGAAAGGGATATTCTAGTAGCCCTCATTACAAAAACTAATGCACATTTGAGAGTTCAGTGGTGCAAAACCATAGGCACTGGTCTACGGAGATGTGGAAAAAAGTGATATGGTCAGATGAGTCATCCTTCACCATATTCTCAACAAGTAGGTGACTGCAATTTTGGCGTACACCAAGAGAACAGTGCTGGCCTGAATCCTTGACCCCTGTAGTGAGGGGGTCCGGTGGCTCTGTTATGCTATAGGGGGCATTTTCTCGGCATGGTTAGGGTCCACTTGTCCTCTTAAAGGGAAGGGTCTCTGCATTCAATATGAAGTTATTCTGAACAATCACCTTTATTCTATGATGAAACATTCCTCTCCTGTTGGGAGTGGTCTCCAGGATAACAATGCTGCCATCCACAGGGCATGAGGGGTCACTGAATGGTTTGATGACTATGAAAATGATAGGAATCATATACTATGGCCTTCGCAGTTACCAGTTCTCAACCCAATTGAACACCTATCTGTTGGGACTGACGTCTTAGACAGCGCTCTTCATCACCACCATCATCAAAACACCAAATGAGGGAATATCTTTTGGAGGAATGGTGTTGCATCCCTCTAGTAGAGTTCCAGAGACTTGTAGAATCCATGCCAAGGTGCATTGAAGTTATTTCTGGTGGCTCATGGTGGACCAATGCCTTAAGACACTTTATGTTTGCTTTTCCTTTAATTGCATATGTGTGTGTGTGTGTGTGTGTGTGTGTATATATATATATACCCTGAACAAAAATATAAACATAACTTTTATTTTTGCAGCCATTTTTAATGCATTTAAATAATACCTCAAAGATTTGTTCTATGTGCACAAAGATTGTATTTCTCTCAAATTTTGCCCACAGATTTGTTTATATCACTGTTAGCTAGCATTTCTCCTTTGTCAAGGTAATCCATCTTCTGCACAGGTGTGGCATATCAAGGTGCTGGTTAAAAGCCATGATCACTACACAGGTGTTCCTTATGATGGGGTCAATAAGAGGCCACCCTAAAATGTTGTTTTTTTTGTTGTTCAACACCATGTCACAGACGCCTCAAGAGTTAAGAGATCATGCAATTGGCATGCTGACTTGGTCTTGGTCTTGATTTGTCTGCAGTTCAGTGTCACAATCGACGGGAGTGGGCAAGAGCTCACCTTCGATGATGAATCATGGTTTCAGCTGTACAGGGCAGATGGCAGGCAGCGTGTGTGGTGTCGGGTGGGTGAGCGGTTTGCTGATGTCAGCATTGTGAACAGAGTGGCCCATGGTGGTGGTGGAGCGTTGGTATGGGCAGGCATATCCTATGGGCACAGAACTCAAGTGCATTTTATCCATGGCAATTTGAATGCACAGAGGTATTGTGATGAGATCCAGAGGCCCTTTGCTGTGCCATTCATCCACCGCAATCACCTCATGTTTCAGCATGACAATGTACAGCCCCATGTTGCAAGGATCTGTACACAGTTCCTCAAATGTCCCAGTTCTTCCATGGCCTGCATACTCCCCAGACATGTCACCCATTGAGCATGTTTGGGATGCTCTGGACCAGCACGTACGACAGTGTGTTCCAGTTCCCACCAATGTCCAACAACTTCGTACAGCTATTGAAGAGGAGTGGGACAATATTCCACAGGCTACAGTCAACAATTTGATAAATTCAATGCGAAGGAGATGTGTCACGTTGCATGAGGCAAATGGTGGTCACACAAGATACTGATTGATTTTCTGTTCATTTCATGGTATCTTCTTTATTGGGGAATCTGTGACTAACAAATGCATATCTGTATCCCCAATCACATGAAATCAATAGACAAGTGCTTAATGAATCTTTTTCAGTTGACTGATTTACGTTTATTATCTTTGAAATCAGTAAAATCTTCGAAATTGATAAGTGTTGCGGTTACATTTTTGTTCAGTATATATATATATATATATATATATATATATATATATATATATATATATATATATAAAATAGGAAAATAAATACATTTTAAAATATATATATATATATTTTCATTTTCCTTCATTGTCTAAATAAATATATGTATATTTTATTTTTTCCTTCATTGTGCTGTATAAATACATAAATTAAAAAACTAAAATAAATTCGCTCTGGCTATAAACACTCATGCACTTTTTTGTATTGGGAAGTTTAGACACGGTTTTCAAATGTAAAAAAATGTTTGGTCATGTTTTCTCTCAGGTCTTCTCCAGTGTCCAGAGGATGGCCCTAGCTTTTATCAAACTTCATGCTGCAGGAAACCCCCTGTTCCAGCGCTGGGAAGCTAAAATCAGCTGCCAACCAAACAGCGAGGCCAGCATCGTCATGGACTTCCACCTTGGCAGTGGCCAGGGCGTGGGCAAGGTTGTGGTGGAGGGTGACATGCTGGAGCAGCTGCCAGAACTGTGCACGAAGATGGAGCAATATCTGTCTACCTGGAAGAAGTTCATGAAGGAGCAGAGATCCATGCATTATTATCTCAACTACTACACAGCAGAGCAGGTAGTGTACCTGTGCAATCGGCTGAGCCCAGGGACGCAGACTCCAACGTTGGATGGTCAGGTGGTGACCATGCTCTCCTTCATCAGACCTGGCTGCGACACTCAGGGTTTGAGGGAGATGCTGCGTGTGTTCTGGGGCGATTTTCACAGCGGAGATACATTGCAAGAGCGACGGGATGAGGTTGACTTACAAGCAGTCGTGGAGGAGGAGCAGGTATGCGAGGAGGAGAAGGAGAAGGTGTGGGAGGTGGAAGAGAGTCAGACTAGTGGCTTTGGACAGCTGGATCAGCTGTGGGACGCTTACATGAGGGACATGAGGGGTTTCCTCCCCCACACTCTGGATGTCCCAAGCCTGGGGAGACTGCTGGGACAGCTGGCTTACAAGGGAGAAGAAGAGTGTAAGGAAGAGGAGAAAAAGGTGGTGATGAGGAGCCTACCAGGTGGATTCTCCAGCAGCCGACCAAACCTAGTGGTCTGCCCTCCAGCTGAGATCCTGACCTCCTGCCTCTGCATCTACATGGCCAGCGAGTTAGAGCCACTGCCCTCCTATGACGAGGTGCTCCTATGTGACCCCGATACCCCCTACCAGCAGGTGGAGCTCTTCCTCCATCGTTGCCTCACGGCTGGCTACAGGGGCCAGAAGATCTACACCCTCCTCCATGCCGATCGGCTGGGCTATGACGTGAGCTTCAAGGCAGAGCAGCTGTTCCAGGCCCTGAGCCTTCGGTGCACTCATGACTACAGGCTGGTGATCATCTGCAGCTCCAGCAGGGAGCATGCCTACCTTCCCTCTGCCTTCAGCCAGTACCGCCTCCTCGCAATCCCTCAGGAGCCCCTGGAAAGGGTGCAGAGGTACCTCTCCCACCACTACACTGTCCCGCCAGATCAGCCTAGCGCAGCAGATGTCTTCAAAGGGCGGCAGTTTGTTGGGGTCGTATCATCCAAACGGGCAGGAGTCGGTGAGTGGAAATAAACGTGTCTGCTACCCTCTCCTAGTAAACCCACATTGTTTTTTCAAACAGAACTATAAACATCTTGTTTTCAGGTAAATCCCTGTACATTCAAAGGCTGTACAAGAAGCTACAAGAATCAGCTAATGAAGAAGTCGCCTCGCTGAAGTGCATTCGATTGATCGAACCGCAAGTTGACGAAAATATCATCCTCAAGTCCCTGCTCAATACTGCTGAAGGGAAGGACCTGACTATTTTTCATTTTGATGTTATGTCATCGGTAAGAATTTTCTGTGCATTTATGATATCAAAATTGTGAAGATGTAGGTTGCTCCATGTATTTCAGAAAAATGTCAAACTCAAACATAAAGGATAAACCAAGGTCCATAGTCTCGGATCAAATCCAGACTGCACCAGTGCCGACTTTGGCTAGTAGCTCCTTGGGGTGATTTGCAAATGGTGATTGTGTCACCCAGGGTATGGGAGAGACGCTCTCTAGTAACCCCCGAGCTTAGCTCTAGTTTCTGGTGTGAAAAGAAGCAGGCTGGTGACACCATGTTTTGGAAAGCCACACTCTCTCAAGCTGACGGTGGGATTCAATCATGAACATGGCTGAAGTTACAGATAATTGGGCATTCCAAATTAGGGTGGGACTTGGATAAGTACATAAGTGACATGTCGGGTGTCAAATATCTAAAAAAGGAGATATAAATCAGAGGTGAGATGACCTGTAGTACCTTGATTTTTGGGAGGAACTCGCCTTGTAACCTACGGCTTGCAGGTTCGATTCCCAGGTAGAACACTGCCTTTGTTCCCTTGAGCAAGGGACTTAACCTGAATTGCTTCAGTATATATCCTGTGGTGCAAATGGGTACCATGTCAAAAAAGTTGTGTAATATGGTCTGGATAAGAGCATCTGTTAAATGCCTGCAATGTAATCTATGAAGGGAGTATTAAACTTTTCGCTAATATTTTATGTTATATGAGAATATGGACAACACAAGTATGCAAATGCATTTTATACCAGTGCATGGTACTAAATGGATCATTTATTTTTACTTTGAACTTCAGATGTTCATTAAGTATTAGTACAGTCCTGTTTTCATTTCATTGAAAATAATTTATTCATGCCTGAACGGTGCGTGATAGTGCATGCATATATGTTTATTACCATATCCTATTATTGTGTGTTGTTGGAAAGAGCTTTGAAAAGCCCTTTATAAATAATAATAATATTATTAAAGTGCAGTGAGAAATGTTTTGTTTGTCAGGTGCAGAAAGGTTTGCATGAGTTTCTGTTCCGACTGCTGATCCTCCGGTACCTGATGGACTCTGAGGGCCGGATGTGGAAGTGCAGTGAAGGGCAGCTGTATGTCATTGAGATCCTTCAGTCCCCTCAAGATTTGCACCAAAACCTTCCAAGAGCTGTGAGTGTCCGCCATTTTGTGTGCTGTCATAATCAGGGCTAAAAATAGCTTTCCCTGTAAATAGTCATTCAGCAGGGTTTACTAGAAAGTGTCACCAGCAGACAGCTTCAATTCATACTTCTACCAATATCTGGAAGTCCTATAATAATAATAATAATAATCCATCCATCATCTGCTTATCCTGAGCAGGATCATGGGGGATGATGGAGCCTATTCCAGTGTGCATTGGGCGAGAAGCAGGATTACACCCTGGACAGGCCGCCAATCTATCGCAGGGCACACACACCATTCACTCACACACTCATACCTATGGGCAATTTAGAGTCTCCAGTTAGTCTACTTGCATATCTTTGGACTGTGGGAGGAAACCGGAGTACACGGAAGAAACCCACACAGACACGGGGAGAACATGCAAACTGCACACAGAAAGGACCCAAGCTGAGATTCGAACCCACAGCTGTGCTGTGAGGCGACAGTGCTACCCACTGCAATAATAATAATAATAATAATAATAATAATAAATATAGCCGCAAGCAGCAATTCCGGGGTTCTAGCCAACATGGACCGTTAGAAGGTGAAAGCTGTGAAGTGCAATAAGAACTGGTCAGAATCAGAGTAATTGTAATAGTCAAGTCCATTTATACATACAAGGAATTTGACTTGACACAATATGTTCATTCTCAGTGAATGAATGAAAAGGTTTAATTGCACAACAAACTAACAGTAGCATAGGACCTCCATCATCATGTCATACAAGAACTGTAAGAAAAAAATTGTCATCATATCATACAAGAACTAAATAAAAAATAAATTATGGTTTGATTGTGACTGCATGAAAACTATTTAATGATAGGTATTGGGAAAAGGGAGCCTTCAACACACTTATAATTAATGTCTATATTTCTATTTGTAATTGTTATTTATTTTACTGGTACACTCAAGATGCCACATAATACCAGGATATACCCATATATACTCATTCGAGCTAAATCCAGTTCAAATTTACATTCATGAATGTTTTTAGATGTGACGCACCTTTATGACCAGCAATGTGACTCACTCACTCAGTCAGTACCTCAGTCTGTAATTCAGTCAGTTAATTAATGGAGGCAGATTTGTAGAGTGAGGGTAGATTGATGTCTGTAGCAAGTTTCGTGTAAATTGGACTCACGGCGTAGGAGTGATGACTTTTCAAAGTTCAAAATTTTGATCTTTAATTATAGCGCCCCCATCAGGCTGATTCGGGTCATATTTTGTGGGCAGCACTTGCACACAACTTCCAATCAATGGGCAGAATTTCATGCCTCTACCATTTACCATCTCATGGGAATTTGCACAAACATTTCTGAAGAAGATTAATGATAATAAACCAGCACAAAAGCAAAAGCAATAGGGTTTCTGCCCTTCGGGCTGAACCCCTAATAATAATAATACAGCAGTTGTCTCAGGCATCACCACTGGTCTCTGGCATCCACACTCTGCCTGTTTAGCTGCACATG